>NC_084902.1:27150695-27363195 GCF_949316345.1 Pungitius pungitius | reverse complement strand
GATTGCAAAACCCAGGACATGTGCTGTTGTTTGGGCCCGGCCCACTGAGGCTGAACTCTCCGTACCCCCTTCATTCTTCTGAAGTGACGCAGCGTTCTCCGCTCTCTGTTCCCAGTTTGCCCCGGCACGGAGAACAAGCTGAGCACTCTGTCCGACCTGGACCAGCAGTACCGCACCCTGAAGAAGCTCTACGAGAACTGCGAAGTCGTCATGGGCAACTTGGAGATCACCAGCATCGATCGCAACCGCAACCTGTCCTTCCTCAAGGTAGGACCGACGGGCTCTCCCCTGATTCGTATGCTCTCACTATTTTCCACATAGCTCCCATGTTTCAGCGCCATAGACAGAGATACTTTACATTACATGTTTACTGGCGCTTTTATCCAATGAGACTTACATTGCATTTTAAACCATTACTTACATTTTGCCTGGGAAGCAATTAGGGGTTAGGTGTCTTGCTCAGGGACACTTCGACATGACACTTCAAACAGCTGGGATTCAAACCGCCAACCTTGCGGCTCCCAGCGTATCCCACTACTCCATGCACCACTATTGCCCCATAATAGAGGCCTGGTCCTTATTTTCTACATAGCTCACATGTTTCAGCACCATGGACAGAGATAGAGGCTTGGGGCTTATTTTCGACATAGCTAACATGTTTTAGCACTATAGACCATACAGGCTTGGTGCTTATTTTCTACATAGCTCACATGTTTCAGCACCATAGACAGAGATAGAGGCTTGGGGCTTATTTTCTACATAGCTCACATGTTTTCAGCACCACAGACAGAGATGGTTACAAAGTAAGAGTTTGGCATCTTATTCAAAGATCTGTCGGGCGTTGATTGAAATCATTCACGAGCAGAACGTCTGTGCGATGTAAAGCTATTAAAAAGAAGCACAGGTAGGAGCTACTTTGGACGAAGTGGCCTTGAGTCGATGCAAGCAAATGAACAGCACTGTGAATACAAAGTGCCATTAGTCTCCTCCTCGGGTGCTTGGCTGCTCCCCGAATGTGTGTGTCTGCGTGTGGCCGTCATTGTTACAGTGCTAAGTGATTCACTCCTACTGCGTATGCTCACACACTGTACCTGCCACTAGGCGCTGCGCTGTCCGTACCCCCTGGTGTTTAATGAAGTGCGGTGGAGTCTAATTACTGGGCCAGCGCTATCAAATGAATATCATAAACAGTCCCATTAGGCCTGGCATCATTAGGGAAACAATTAGGCATCTGGGGGATTGTTAAGTGGATGTGAGGGGGTCAGGATTCGGGAGTATTGTGGTTGCCATGGAAACTATGCGTCTATCGGGCTATCTTTATTAGAAAACAGTGAGACCCCACCCTATTGTGATATTAGGTTAGAGGGACAAACCATTTAATGATTTGGTGTTTGGTGTATCTTCATAATTACATTATGAAAACTACATTTAGAGACACCTAACTGCCTTATACATTCATTCAAAACTTTATGGGCCTACTTTTGTAGTACCTTTATATCCATTCTGCTGCTGTATTTCCATATCTGCAGCGTAAAGGCACACAAAGTACAGTACATCATCGTCATCATGCCCTCGTTTCAACCGATACAGCAGGTACACCGTCCACACCAAACAGCAGCAGTACATGTGGAAGGAGGGAGGGTGGAGAAGGAGAGAGCGAGAGAGGGGACTCGGGGTGAGGGGGGGGGGGGCAGAAGAAGAAGAGCTAGGGGCTTGTCGCTTTTATGGCAGGCAAAAACAGCTGCTGTGCTAAAATTAAAACGTTTAGCTACCGTGCCGCAGGGCTGTTTGTTTGTGCCTGCATGTATTTATGTGTGCGTGGAGGGAGCCGGGGCAGGGCGAGACACAGGGCACAGATGGAGGAGGGGGGGAGGGGCCCACCAGAGGGCCGGCGAGATGCCGACAGTTAGATGGATGAGATGGCTCCTCGGCCTCCTCGGGTCCGGCTTTTCTTCTGAAGCACCGCCCTGCGGCCCGGTGCGGGAGGACCGGCCCCCGACATCACATCTTTTTCAATTGGTCTCTGTTGTGAGTTTTTTTTTTTTTTTTTTAAAACAAGAAGAACTTTTGGTCGTGAGATGAATTGTTCCGTGAATGCAGGCACAAGGCGTGCGGAGGGCGAGGCGGCGACGGCGTGTTACGGCACAGCTTTTCATCCGTGGCGATCTTTACTCCTCTCCTCTCTCCTCCCGCCTCCGCGCTCCAGTGTGGCGCTGTGGCGCTCATTCGCCGCCAGGCGGCAACTCGGGACGCCGCTCTGTCACGCGCGCTCCACCGCTTCGGCCCTTTGGGGGGGGCGCATTCTTCCACTCACCCGCTGTTCCCGCGCTCTTATTTAAACAGACGCGGCTTTTCCAAGTGTGTGGTGTGGACGCGCTTGAATTCCGCCTCTCCACCTCAGGGAGGATTTGGGCACGTTAGTGTTGGGGCCTCGCTGTGATGCTCTTGCGGGCCGATTGGGAGCAAAGTCCCTGCAGCAGTGCCTTGTGGGAAGTGGAGCGGAGGCTTTCGTGGGCAGCAAATTAGGCCCCGAGGTTTGATCGCTTCCCCCGAGGTGGACTAAACCCCCCCCATTACTCCTGACAGTGTTCATATATATATATTCTTTGTCACGTTTCTGCATGATCACATCTCCCCCCCCCCCCCCTCATCTTTGTGTTGGGCTTAGCGACAACGAGAGTCCAATGAGGAGGTCAAGTGCTCCGCTCCCAACCTCCGTTCCGGCCCTCCAGAAATGCCGCGCAGCGTTTGTGCTCCACGCGGCGCTCTCGGAGCCCCCTTCAGAAATAATGACGCCGTGAGGTGGGAGCGGCGGTTGGAGGGGGTCGCCCCGAGCCCGCGGCGAATCGCACGCGTTCCATTAGCCTCTGAACCAGCTGAGGAGCTCGTGAAAAGGTTGGGACTGTCGCCTGGAACGGGAGGCAGTTAGCGCCTCGCGGGCAGCATCTGCATAATTACAGCTCTTAAACGGAGGGGGGGGGGGGGGGGGGGGAGGGGGTGAGGGGGAATCAGCAGCCTGCCGGATCTGAGGCTCAACGCTGATGTGTCTCATAGCATGTTAATAGCGGGGTAACGGAGGCGGAGTTGCAGGTGATTCACGCAGCGTTCTCATGTAGACATACGCATGTACACACACACACACACACACACATTTAAACGTGCATGCGCCCCCCCACCCGCCGTCTTGCATGCAGGATGCGGTGGTCCTGCCCACTTAGTCCCACCCGCATGTGTGCGGGTCTTTTTTTTTTCTCATTTCGTTGGCCTGATCAGAGCTGACACGGCGCAAAGCAGAGGTCTCCGAGGTGAAATTAATGTCTCGCCGCCTCCCTCGTGCGGAGGGAGGGGTAGGGGGGGGTGGGGGTGGGGGGGGAGTGATTACCGTTAAATTAAAAGGCACGACAATAAAAGCGCGCCACGGCCTAACCCTCGCATTTCATCAAAGTGATCCCGCGGCGCGTCTTTTGCTTATCAAATTGTAAAATATTGTCCATGACACCGGCGTAACGGGGGCGTAATTAATGCACTAAATCAATTCGGAAATCACTCTGCGCAGAGTGGCCCTGCCGGGACGCCGTCATTACCACAAATTATAGTGGCCCGACGCAGGAGGCCGAGAGGAGCGGGCGTCTCCCCCCCCCCTCCTCTACCAGCGGCCCTGTTACCAGGTGATTCCAGTTGTTATCGGGTTTTTAATTAGTGTTTTGAAACTCTCTCCCACGGCTAAAACCAAGATGTCTTCAGAGGGGGAATCAAAGGCATCAGTGGATGCACACGCCATCAAAGGTCAGTGTGACCTCACACAACACATTTCCGATGCCGGGTGCATGGGCCGTTATGGCCAGGAGGGTAGAAATGATGAGGCGATGATCCTTGGCACCGACACAAAGACGCAAGACGCTTAATTCTAGTTGTATTTTCTTTCCTTTTTGTATCTGGGGATGACGAATGCTGGGAGACGAAAACAATTGAACGGCTTAAAAGTTTTTTTTTTACTCCCACACAACTCAAAGCCATTCTGAGCACAGTTGTAGAGGTTTAAAGGTCATTACGGAACCACATCTCAAACTGTTTTATTGTAATTACTGCTTGAGATGTTGGTGTGCTTAGCTCACATTGCAGTAACCTCTGCTGAACTGTTATTTAGCTTTGTTTTATGTACAAAGGAAGCAACAATACGATGTATGTTCATAACGATGGATCCATTTTTGGATCCAGCACGGACGTGCGTTCAACAGCAGTTGAACGTGTCCCATTATTGATCAGAGTGGTGCGTGTTTGACGGTCTCGCTGCGGCAAACGTTTTTATTGTTCCCGAGTGAATCATAGTGTCACCCGGAGAACACAGGAAGCTGCAGGAAAAACACATTCAGGGAGTTGTTTTCCTCTCCTGTGGCAGACAGAAGCATCTGGATCTCTATTACGTACTTGGAGGATGATTTTAAAATCCCGCTCAAGTGCAACATCATCAATACAACATGAGGCAACAAAGTGTGAGGCTCCATCCTCTGAGCACAAAGTTGCCTGTATTTCACTTAAACAACACTGAGTGGAAAATCCTGTGAGATCATTTCATTTTTGGTTTGATTTCCTTTCTCTGTCTCTCGTATCACGGCTTCAAGCCTGTTGATTATTGTAAAATTATAATAAGTAAAAAACGAGCTTCAACGTCAAACCAGCTGCAGCATCAGAACGGTTAAAATAACGATCACAATGTGACCGACTGGATCCTAAATGTCATTGATGTCGGTGGGGTCGTGTGAGCACCTGGGTCGGCGGCCGCCTCTGACGGATGGCGGCATCCGCCCGGGCTCCAAATGCCGCTCCTGAACGGCAGCGAGTGCGGGGGGGTCACATGTCTTTCTCCCCCCCAGCCCAGGTGGCCCCGCAGAGAGCGCTGAAGACCCGGCTTCTCATCAGTGGTATTATGCCTTAATCCCAGTCTGCCATTAGTGTTCCTTCTTTGGTTTTGGGAATGCAATTTTTTTTTTTCTTCTTCTTCTTTTTCCTCCTGGCGCCGTCTTAAGAGACACTCGTGGTGCGCGCGTCGCATCTGTGACACCGGTCCTGCTGGTTTACGGCGCGCAGCCTTCCCCTCTCGGCGCCCCCTTTCATGTGTTCCAAAAAAGAAAAAAAAAAGAAGGTGCATCGCAGCGGGCAGATTGATTCATGGTTGTGTGCGCGCGCGTGTGTGTGTGTGTGTGTGTGTGCGCGTGTGTGTGTGTGTGTAAATTGTTTCTCCAGACGCCTTTTTAAATATCTGCCTCTCGCAGCTGGCTTTGGGAGGAGGCGGCCCCCGCTCCAGTTTACTGAGTGGTGGGAGCAGATTGCGTTCCCCGGCGACATTTGAATAGTGCAAGTCTGTCGGGGTGTGTGTAGGTGTGTGTGTGTGTGTACTTGACGTCTGTGGGAGCCTGTCTCCGGGTGTTACTTGTCTAGCGTTTGTTAGCTCAGGCTGATTGACTGACCCTTTGTTGGAGTTTGTGTAAAGCAGGGAACATTTTCCCACTTTTTTACAGTGTATCACACTGGTGTCTCCCGTATGTTTTTGAGGGAGAAGCCCAAAAAAAAACGAGCCCGGAAAGATATGATTGAATATCTGTAGTCGAGCGAAGGGACGGGAGAGAGGGAGGTTGAGTGTTTCATAGCCCGTGTCGTTCAGAGGCCACGTCTCTTCATTTCTCTACGTCATTTAGGGGCCCTTTAATGGACATCTATACAACACACAGTGAATGGGAGAGAGAAGATAAGTGGTGTGCTTCATAACCACTGATGATGCCTCTGCCATCATTTTCTACTGAGGCAAAATGGCTGACAAATACCCTTCCTAACCAGCTCTCACACACACACACACACACACACACACACACACACACACACACACACACACACACACACACAGGCCCAGGCTTTATGAAGAGACAAGACAGATCAAATCTGACATGGTTGTAATCAGTCCCACAGCTGGTTTCCGGGCCCGAATATATTTGCCGTATGGCTTGGTCTGTGGGAGGGACTCTGAGTTGTGGTTGGAAAGGTCGTGCCGCTGCATTTCGGGGAGATCGCGGGGCCTCTCTGGGGAGCGGAAGAAGGAGTCATCACCACCTGTCACTCCGGTCGTCCCCTCCCATTGCCACGGGTCCATCATCCACGCCGAGCCTCGCGTTGCATCTCTGCGACGCCGATCACCAGGAAGGGAGGCCACTCAGCCCCCCCCCGCCCCCCTCACGCTGGGCCAATTGGCCCCTCCCCTCAGGGTCCCTGCCAGCTCTCAAAAGCTCCGCCCCGAAACTGGGACGACCGCGAGCAACTCGGCTACGAGACACGGGAGCTAGCTGCTAGCAGACAGCCTGCCGACCCCCCCCCCCCCTCCCTCGCCCCCTTTTTTTCTTTTCTTCCACCACAGCTAATGTCAAGCGAGCAGGAGCCCGTGGCTGACGTGCACTGGCTTTGTCACATAACTGCATTATGTAGGCTCCCCAAAGGCTACGGCATAATGCGACACGCTGTGATGCCACGGCGGCCTCATGAGTTATGTATCAGTGTTTCTCTCTGCGGCTCCAGGACCAGACCGCGTGCGCCGCGCCGCCACCGTGGTTGGAGTTTTGTCGCCTGCTAACGTGCGGCGAAAACTCCCCCCCCCCCCCCCCGTTTGGTCATTTTAATTAGAGAGGCCTTTAAGGTAAACGCTCGTTGACAACGCCGCGTGGACGCCGCTCGCCAAAAAACCCGGCTCGTATGAGATTGTCGGGCTGTCCGAGACAATAAATCACAGCGCCCAGAGCCAGTAGCACAGCTGCTGCTGGGGGCTCGCACCCCTGGATGTCCACACACACACACACACACACACACACACACACACACGGATCACTGTGTCATCCCAAAGTCAGTGTCAACGCTAGCTGGCAGTATTGAAACTGAAACATGTCAGTGTTTGTATCTTTGAGAAGTCGCCTTGCAACGTGTCCCGTGGCAACCTGGGTAATTGTGATCTGACGTAATAGAAGAAAAAAAAACTTCGTTACAATGAATCGATCTGATTAAATCGAGTTTAAAATGTAATTACTTAAGGACGTTGCACTTTGAAAGTTCATTTCCCTTCCTTTTGCAGCTTCGCCTCTCTCTCTCTCCTCCAAACTTAAACAAAGCTTCCTGGTATTCCAGCACACATGAGGCGGGACGCCACGGAGCGAATACGACCTTCTTCCTGTCGCCCCCCCCCCCCCCCCCAACGTGCTAAAAGACCTTAAAGGGAGCGGCTCTCTAATCGCTCCGCGCCGCCGACATAAAGGCTCAGGTCGCTTTGCTCGTTGGCATTTGATGTTCTTTCCGTTTTGATGGGAGCAGAGAGCCCCCCCCCCCACCCCCTGTTCATCCCGGCGCCTTCCGACAGAACCCGAGGTGTTCTGCACCAAAGTAAATCCGCTGCCTCCAAATATACCTGCGCCGAGGGACTCAAAGGCCTCCATTAAAAAAAAAAAAAAAGGTTTCCAATCAGATTCTCAAGATCTTGAATGCCACACCACCTTCTCGGCCTTCTTAGCAGCCCAACAGTCGCACCCCCCCCCCCCCCCCCCCATTGGTAAACGGGTCCCTGTCGCCCGCTAGCTCCGCCCCCCTCCTTCCCCCGTCCGCGACGGAGTCGGACGGCGCCCGGCGCTCTCGTTTCGGGGGGTCAGACTGCTCGGGTGCGCTCCCCTTGACCTCTGGCCGACACGAGCCGCGACCCGCATAATACGTGTCCCGTCCCCAGGGTTTTTCCTCTCTGCGCCGCCTGCAACTCCTCCTCCATCCTTTTCACCTTCCACACCCGGGCTGTGCCGCCCTGATATTGGCTCCCTGCCGTTTTTTTTGGGGGGGGGGGGGGGGGGGGGGTTTCCCTCTGGTGGGGAGGGGAACACGGTGCCGGTGTCGTTTCCGGGAGGTAACAAACCGTTTGTACGTGGCCACGTCCCAACTCCCTCATTATCTCAACACAGCAACTTATGCATTTCTGTAGTGCCTGTGTTTGCCTCGCCGAGATAACAACGGAATTACATTGTTATCTGGAGGCATCGGGTGTTGTGTTTTCCTCCTGAGCGTGACTTAAATACCTCGTTATTTCCAGATAACAAAGGCGTTTTTTTTTTTTTTTCTTTCTTCGCCCCACTGAAGTTGTTTGAGAGTCTTTCCAAATCGGCTTAGCCTGATGAAAGCGACACTGTCAGAGGGAGAGGCCGCAGTAGATTACATTTTAGAAAATAAATAAGAGAGAATTAACTCCACGGTGAATATAAACCCACTTGGAAGGAGCCGTTGGTAGAGTCGTGATGATTTGTTTAGGTTTTGATCGAGAGACGGATGTCAGAAGGGTTTAGCTTTCTTCTTCTTTTTTTTTTTTTTTTACAGTGTTAAGGATTTCCCGGGGATTTGTTTAGAAATGGAATATGATATTCATGTTTTCATTATCATCTTAAGTTAAGAAGATTATGATTTCTTCGTATCTTCCCAGCGAGGAGCAGTAGGGCCGCTGTTTTTATTCAGCAGCCCAGAACAAACAAGCTGAACACTTGCGCTAGAGAGCAACCGTCCTAAGTGGTTTCGTCTAAAGGTCCAAGGCCAAAAGAGGTAAAAAGATGAACGATGAATTAAATTCCCCAGAAGCGAGCTAAGATTCCAACATCCAAACGATGAGTACAAATCTTTGGTGCAGAAAATTCCACTGTGTTGTTTCCAGCATCGTCAAAGAGCTCACAGCCTCTCCGTTATTGGCTGTGAACCTTTGAAGGCGGGATGACCCCAACGCTCCTTCCTATGCATCGCTTCTATCTCGTAGGAAAGGCTATTCACTACACACTGGTTCTGAGGAGTAAATAGGTTTTTCTTGCGTCTGCTTTTTATCTCTTGATCCTCTTTAATGGTGGCCAAATTGTTAGGATGAGGAGTGGAAAAAAGCAGGTGACATAAAAGGTGATCCTACGTTGATGGACCCCTTTCTGTGTCCCCCCCCCCCCACCCCACCCCACCCCGGCCCCTGGCGCCACGTGTCTCGGCAATGTGGAGAGCGGCTTCCCAAACACGTGTCGCCCCCCAGAGGTGACGCCAGTGAAGGAACAAAGGAACCCGGGGCAAAAATTGCAGGCGATTTGATGGAGAGCGGCGCGAGAGGGAGCGCTGAACTCGCGATGCATCATGGGTAGCTCACCCCGGGTCGACTAACTCTCGTCTGCGCCCCGCGGCGGTGTGTGTGTGTGTGTGTTCTCTCCTCTGCGTAGGTGGTGGGGGTTGGCTGAGTGTGCAGACAAAACACTCACTTCAAATGGCATCTTAAATAATAACCTGGAATCTGTGAGATGTCGACGTTGTCTCTCCTCCTCGAGAAGCTGACGAGGGGGGGGGTGAAGTGCGTGTCGGTTGAGCAATCGATGGTTGCAGCGCCGTGTTGGTACAAATTAGCCCCGCCCCCCTCACAGCAGGTGTTTGTGCGTACTCGCCCCCCCCCCCCCCCCAAGGTGCACCTCTGCTTCCTCCCTCGTCCTCCAGTACGGAGGAATCCACATAAATATTGATTCAGGACGCTTCCGGAGAGAAACAGGAAAAAGCAATTTACAGCAAGGGGGAAATTACAGGGAAATTGAATAAAAGCAGAAGAAAATTACTGAGAAAGAGCAGAGTAATCCTTTAATTGAATTAGGTCAATTACAACAAAAAAATCCTTTCTGAGACTCGTTTTTTCTTCTCCTTCCTTTCTTCGGCTTCGTGCTCTCTACCTCTTCGCTCTGCCTCGCTGCCGCCGGAGGGCTTTTTCTGCGGTTGCTAAGCAACAAGGAAACAGTTTTTCTTTGCTTTTCGCCAGTGGATCCGGGGGGCTTGGCAGGGACAGGGGGGCCACAGTGGAGGCACTGTGGAGTCTGCCAGCAGCGGGGAGCAGGCCTACAGCTGGGTCGGCCCGCAGAGGAGAGCCCCCCCCCCCCTTTCCAACTCACCCATTCCCAGTCATCGCGCCCCCCCCCCCCCCCGGCCCAGAGCTAATGTTAAGCGGGGCACCCCGGGCCACCGAGCCATAAGCACGGGGTCACGGTGGGGTGGGGGGGGGGGGGCACAACCTCCCCGGAGAAGGAGGCCCGTTCCGCGTATTTAGAGGCCGAGTTGCACCGAGTTGTAGCAGCAGGGCGACCTGCTAACTCCAAAAAAAAAACTTTGAAAAAAGAAAATGGCTGGCGGCGGGTGATTTTGCAGGGGGGCGTGGGGGGGGGGGTTGACAGGCAGGAGAGTTCCCGACAATAGAAGCCCTCGTTGCAATAAGTATGCTAATCAAAGCCTCAGCTGAAATGAATCCTACTCCTCTTTTATTGTGTTGTTTGTCCGCTCTACAGGTGATTGACACATTGTTATCTTGCTAATAAGCACCTCCAATGTCTCTTTTCTCTCCTATTGTGCAAGTGCTACAATGCGCCGACTTGGCAGGTGCGGGCGCCGGCCGCGGCGCTCCAAACCTGCTATTATCCCCCAACGCAGGCGCTCCGCTGGCGGCGCTCTCGCTGTCACTCTCCTCCAGGGGGGGTCAGCGGCCAATCAAGCCTCACATTACTCACGTCCTCCCTCCCTCCCAGCCAATCATGCGGCCTGTCCCCGGTCATTAAGGATGTCTTTCCCGTCCGCTTCTCCCCTATGCCTGGACTTTGAGGACGTAATTATGAGTGCGCGAGGGGTTTGAAGGGTTTGTTCTTGTGGGAAGCCGGAGAACTGTGCCCCCCGTCGTCTCGATCGAGGGATCCCGCAACACCAGCCACTTGTTTAAAACTTAACTTATAGACGATATAGGAGAGACGGTATAGTTTCACGCGCTGCCTACACGTGAAAACAAGCAGACACTCGACCTGAAAGAATCCAAGAAAAGTGAACCGCCCAAACCAATCTTCCTCTGAACCAGACAGTGTTGAACCACATAACCGTACCCGTCCGCCCCCGCACACACACACACACTCTTAAATGTAGAGTTCTAATTAGGCTTGCCAGGGGTTGGTAAAATGTGTAAGTCTGACATTTAACTGCTGCTGCATGTGTTTCTGTGAGCTCAGGCTGCTGTTTGAGTGACTCAGATGAATATTGCATGGCCACGGAGACGGTGTTGTTGCAACAAGGGAATGCCTTATGTTTTAGAAGATACACACACACACACACACACACACACACACACATCAGGCAACGTCTATGCGAAGAGCGCGCCGACAGGATAATGGACGGATGATGGCTGTCAGCTAAAATGCTTTTTTTTCTTCTGGGCTTTTATCCACTGTAAGACGGTGCTGTGCATCGTTGACCTTTAACCCGCAAGTTTCTTTCCCTACGTGAGCGGGACGAGGACATCTGCTTTTCTTGAGAATTCTGATCATTGGATGAGGCCAAGGAGAGCATTTTTTTTTTACCTTGATTTATTCTGCATTGCCTGTGTGTGTGTGTTTTTTACATCTGTTAGTTTAACATCTCTGAAGAATCCGTTGATGCAGGACATAAAATCACACACCACTACACTTCATTTGGCTTTGAAAGCTCTTTTCTGGAAGGTGGGATTTCTTATTGGCTCTACAAATGTCATATTTGCTGGCATCACGGCCTCCCAAAGCCTCAAAGAACAGGTGAGGGAACGTAATCACAGGAGGCGTGTAATCACTCCGCCATTGAGCTGACATTTTAACTACTTTGGACTCCACGTCCAAATCTTTCATGAGCGTGACATTTCAAAATGCAAATAACATGCTCTGTGCACAGAAAAGCGGAGGAAAGAATTGCCGCCTGGGCCGACGGTGCAGACATAAAGCACAGGTGGAGGTGCATCCAGCTCACTCCAAACCCAATAACTATTTACATCGCAGACTGGTCATGTGATCATTTTCTACTCCGGGTTGTTTCCTTGCCGACGCACTGAACTCGCCCCCCTTGTGTTTCTCCACGCAGTCCATCAGAGAGGTGACCGGCTACGTGCTGGTGGCTCTCAACCAGTTCGACTACCTGCCGCTGGAGAACCTGCGGATCGTCCGAGGCACCACGCTGTACGAGGGTCGCTACTCGCTGGCCATCTTCCTCAACTACCGGCGGGACGGCTACTACGGCCTGAGGCAGCTGGGCCTGCGCAACCTCACAGGTCAGAGCCCCCCGCTGCCTCGCGTCTTCCCGTAAGACGGGATCTGTTTTCGAGCAACCCGCAAATAACTTTGCTGTTTCCTTTCAGGGTAAACGCTTGTGTTTGACTCATCCCCCCCCCCCCCCCCCCCTGTGTACACACCTCTTTAATTAACTCACAAAATTGGAAGTCAACTTTTGACGCCGCGGATCCGCTAGCCCAACGTATTAATCTCCTGTTTATATGTGGAGATGAAATGCCATTTTTCTCATTAGTTGCACTTTTGTTTAAACATTCAAAAATAAGCTCATTTCATGTGGTAAGAATGTTTTATGTGAGGGGAGGGGGGGGGGGGGGGGGGTTGCTGAAGTGGATTCCATTTGTAGAGGGTAGCCGCTGTCTGGGTTGACCTCATCTTGGCATCAGACCTTTATGGATGTGTGGACATCGCTGAGGGGGGGGGAGCGATTGGCCCCTCCGCTCCTCTCGTTACTTCCTCCACACTCCTTCAGTCGTGTGGTCAGATATCTGGAAGGGAAATTTGCCGGATTCATCCGTGGCACGCGAAGGCGCCGTGCGTGTTCTTCCAGCGCCGATGGAGCTCCGTCCTTCAGGACGAGAAACCCCGTCCAACGCGTATGTCCCCCGAAGCACAGCCAAAGAACAGAGAGGGGACGCCGGAGACGCTGCCAGCCGTCCCGACGATGTGCTCACACCGAGGTTCCCCTCACCCGATCGCTTGTGATTGCTTAGTAAGGCGAAAGAAGAAGAAAGTCGTGCATCTCGCAGTCCTTGACCAGCCTTTTTTGACTTTTTTTTGGGGGGGAGGGGGGGCATCCACAGGCTAATGCGCATCCGCCGCGAGAAAGTGAGCGAGCGCAGCTTGGTCCCCGGGCTCTACTGCCATTGACTTTGCCCGAGTGTGTTTGTGATTGATGACGGGGGATCAAACTGTGATCCGTATTAAAGCACATGACAGATTTAGTGTAATAAGCAGCGTTTTATGGAGTCTGAACACGGCGATAAAGGACTCCCGGGAGTTTTAAGGGCATGCTGACATCCTAAGCTGTTAAAGCAGGAGGGGGGGGGGGGGGGGGGGGGGGGGGCCTTCCGCCTGGACTGAGCCCACGAAGCAGGAGAGAGGCCCTCTTTATTCCTGTCGGACTCATAACACGTAACTCGCGTTTTGTCTTTTTATTCCTCTCTCCCGTGATAGGAAATATGCCCATAAGTCCAGCCAGCATTCTGAACATTTTGTGAAAAAGGATCAGAATGTTCTTCTGTGCACGTAACTGCCATGGTGGGTGGGGGGGGGGGGGGGTAAATACACATCTCTAATTGCATTATTCATATGTCCCATACGTGTAATCTAGATCTCCTGATAAATCCCTATTGATCCTTGTTGGAGGAATTGACTCCCCCCCCCCCCCGCGTTTCTGTGAGTATGTTGAACGCGTTTAGTACAAATGATCAGCAGCAGTTGTTGCTGCGATGAATTGATTAATGGACTCATGGATCCTAATTATCTCTGTGTGCCTTTTCGTTTTTCCGGCGGGTGACTTTTGATGCGCCGGCTCACCGTTACTATAGAGATCTGCAAAGTGAGTCGTTGTAACTGATATCTAGGCATGAAGTTATTAAAAAAAGGCAAACATGAGACCTACAGTAAGGTTTATAAATACCCAACCAATTTTCTAAAGTAAGTATTTCATTTTTAATTTGAAAAGAAAAATATACGTTTTAATACTTTTTTAGGCACTTCTTCCCTCAAGGGTTGGTTTCAGAAGTCTCGTAGAGGTTGAGTTTGATCCGTACAGTAAATCCCCGAGGTGGAGAAGATCCAGCACATCAAAGATATTACACCCTCCGCTGATTGGGAAAAAAAAGGACACCGACCGAAGAGGAGAATCCCGCATGAAGACACCCGGCTGCCTCCACATCCGCCCTCCGCTTTCACCACACTCCATTTCAACATAATCAGCGCTTATGGAGCATCTGGCCATACTTCTGCATCTCATTCATCAGCTTTGAGAAGAAATCCACATTCCCTCCATGTGAAAAAGAGACAGGGGAGGGAGGGGGGGGAGTAACCACAGTAATTGCGTGTGGAATTTGTATAGAAGAAAAAATACTTCCAGGGCCTCTTTATTTAACACAAAGCTTGTGGTCTGATCTGCAAAAAGTGGTGTAATTACAGAAAGATCAAATAGAGCAAAAGCGGCTAATGTTAATACTCGCCCTGCACTGTTATGCGGCTGAGGCAGAGTGGAGGGATGGAGCCCATTAATAATGAATTCAGTGTCATCATTAAGGCGGCGGATGATTAAAACATATCTCCAAGCTTCAAACGCCGCTCTTCCACTCCAGAAAGTGCTGCAGTCGTGGATGTGCGAGGTCTGCTCGTGAAACAAACCCCAGCTTCCCCCCCCCCCCACATCCACAACCCCCCCACTTTCATCTTCACCCCCCCCCTTTTTTTCTGTAGTGCGAAAAAGACCAAAGCGCCTGCGTTCCCCTTTTGGGAGAAAAAAAAAATGAGTCAAAAGCAATGTGAAGCAACTCAAAGACGTTTTCTCAGATGAACTTTCCCGCGAAGCCAATGTCTTGAAAAAAAAAAACAAAGCACCCCCCACCTGTCGCTGCTCGGCGGCGTCTGAGGAGCGAAACGACTCTCTCTCGCACCCTGAAGTCATTGCGATGCCGCGCCGCGTCAGCGTCGGGCCGCTGTCGGTGTTGTTTTAAATCCTCCGACGAGGAGACCCTGGGGGCTCCGGGTTTGTCTCCATTAGTGTCTGGAAGGCTCACTAATGGAATGGTAATAGTCCCCCCCCGGGGGGGGGCGTGCGTTCACACCCACTGGCTGCCCCGAGCTGACCCCGTCTAACCGAGCTGACTGTGCACCTGGCAGAAGACGACCCCCCCCCCCCCACCCACCCCCCCGCTCAGTCCATGAGCAGATACGGGTAGCAGGGAAGTCCACGTCCAGCTGGGTTGAGTCACCCGATAAAGAGCGAGTCGCCGCTCCCCCAGGAGAGAACTGGCAGTCACGTTGATAGAAACGTTGTGGTCCCGAACCCAAAGGTGAGGCAGGCGATGGAGGCCAGGAGGGCGGAATGTGACGGATGTAGCAGAGGACATCATGGAACCGTTCTCAAAAAGCAATTTGAAAACCCCCAAAACTGCAGCGTCATGTCCCCCCCGCCCCTCATCTTGGAGTCGATGAGTGCGGAGCATCGCCCGCTTCGTACCAGTGCGTCTGTGGAAGAAGGCGCGGAGCTCCCAAGGTGGACCAACGCCAAGCCCGCCGTAGAAACCAGATGGAGGCAATTTTCTGCCGTGTGTGTGCGTGTGTGTGTGTGTGTGTGTGTGTGCGTGTGTGTGTGTGCGCCTGTGTCCGTGTCGGTGTGTCCCAAATTACCCGAGTGGAGCGATGAGTGCTGCAGCTCTGTGCCACAAAGTGACAAATTGCCCATTTAGCCGATTGTAGGTGTCAATTTTAATGTGGAGGGCGCGCTCTGTTTTCAGCACTCCGCAAGCCTTCCGCCCTGCACGCCGGCGTTTAGGGTGTGCAGCGGCGCACACTCCCCCCCCGCGGACGTCTGACCGCAGCCCACGTGTCGGGTCGCGGCTCCCCTTTCTGACGTTCTCGGCCAGCGCAGTTGCATCCAAACACTTTTTACCGGCGCAATGAATCAACCCATCACCGCGAAAAAAACAGCCGGGGACAGCAATTTCTGAGGTTGTTTGTACTCTGAGTCTCTACCTGGCAATTTACTTGAGGAGTGAGTCGCTTGACCTGCGGGTCGCCGACGCACGTTCAAAGCTCAGCACCAAACACAAAAGACAGGAAGCAGAAGTTTTAGCGCATGTGTGGATTCAAATGATGGAAACCTGAACAAAACTCTGATGGTTCATCTCCGCGAAGCACGGCTCCTCCGCCGACTCATCGCCGGCCCTAATCGGTATTCAGCGGCGCCCCCGTCTCTTTGGCTGGCTCTTTTGTTTGCCCGCGCTGATTGGAGGGCCTCTGGTTAATTCAGATGCAGGGAAGCGGTGACAGAAGAGGGCTTATTAGGGCCGTGAGCCCATCCCGCCTTAAGTGCAGAGTCTTCGGTTCCATTTTCATTTGCCTCCGTTATTGAATTTGCTGGCTTCTCATTCGCCCTGATTGCATTTTGTGTCACCTCTAAAAAATGGAGAGAACAAAAAAAAAAAAAATTCTGCCTCCCCCAGAGGTGCCGCTGCACTCGGATGGGAGACGTCGTGATGGCGGAGTGAGGGACATGCAGAACTTTAGAGATGGTGGGTGTACGTCGGGAGCAAGGGACCTTCAAGCAGAAAGGGAGTGTTTCTTTCCGTGTGTCTGTCAGACAGGGAGGGAGGGAGGGAGGGAGGGAGGGTGACGGATGGGTGGAGCAACGGTGGGTGGAGAAGAACAGCGACGGCAGGGATTCATTAAGCATCCGCGGCATCTTCAGAAGTAAAAAAATAAAAAAGTTGATGTCACCTCCGCCTCCACCTCTTTGGCTGCCTCCTCCGGCTCCTACGCCGCCGCCGCCGCCGCCTCCGGAGCCTCCGGAGCCTCCTCACGCGGCGCATTTTTCATAAGGATTCATCGCCAAACAATATCATTCGAGACTGCAAAATTTAATCAGGGCCTTTAAAACACAATTATGGTTATCGGGGAGGACGTGGCGGCGGCGAGGAGGAGGAAGGGGAAGCGAGGAAGATGGAGGAAGGTGGTGGGGGGGGGGGGGGGGGGGGGACCTCCCCCGCACTCGCTCTCTCCGCACCCATTTGTCAGCGAGCACAATATCTCTTTGGCTGGCAGAGCTAATAATGGAGAAGTGGGGAAACGGGACTCTGGAGACCCACCTCCGCTTTGCCGTGAAGATCAGATGAGTTCTCCTCGAGTGGGGGTGGGGGTGGTGGGGGGGGGGGGGGGGGAACGCCGCACGCCCTGCACCCTGGGAAGAAGTTCATTTCATCGTGGTCACTCGCGGGCCGGACTCGCATGTTCTACCCCCCCCAAAGCAGTCACTTTCCTCAACAGCCTGTGTGTTTTTGCTTCTTCCTCCTCTCCCCTCTTTAGATTAAACACGCTCGGAGGAACTGCACACCGGAGCGCTTTGCGATTACACACGTTGGGTTTCTCCCGAGGGGCCGACTGCCGGTTTTCCAGGCGAGTCGTACCTCTACATCGCCCGGCTTTTCTCCCGCTTACTGTAAATCGTGTGAAGAGAGAAATCCACTTTATTTTAATGACAGGTTTCAAATTTCTGGTGCGATGCAGGAACAGCCGCGCGGACCCAAGTGCACCCAAAGCACCAATTAGCCAGCCCATTTGTTTGCACCAACTTCCTCTCCCATAAATGGCCCTTGCATGCATGTGTCCTTGTTCCAGGACGCCGCTTTGTTCTCCTCCCGCTCAAGTGTCATTTATTCACCACGGTGCATTGTGGGCATTCCAGCCGTAAGATTAAAGAGACTTTTTACATGAGTGTGGGGGAACTGAAATGCTTTATTGTCGCCCCGCTCTTTCTTTCTCTCCGGGTGCCTCGTGTGTGTGTGTGTGTGTGTGTGTGTGTAAGTTCAAAGTGCTTTGTGAGAAACTTGATAGGGATGCTGGTTGGCAAGGCAACTGTTTTTGTGATCTTTTTTTAGCCTTTTTGTTGGTCGTGACGTCCATCCTTCAAAGAACGGTATATGCCACGGACCGTTACCCCCAGACACATTACTATCTGGGGGGGGGGGGAGGGAATTGAAAACGTTGCTCAGGACGGCAGCCTCTTTTTCTCTCTTTCGACTTCATCAGCTCTCATGCGAGTCGTTATTTGGCCGAGTTGCAGATTTGTTGCGGTTGTGTAACGTTCGTCGGTGCTCCCTGAAGAGGTTGCACTCTAAGAAAATGAAGGCAATTTGTATCATCGCCCCCAGTTCGCCACCTTCTGTCACGCCAGCTGTCTGCGGCGTGTCACGGGCCACGCAGAGAGTGCCGGGGACCGATGCGTGCAAATGACTGCAAAACAGCCCAGGAAATATTCAAATAAAAGCTCTTCAAATGATGCCTCTGCGTACCGGGTCCCCAAATAAAGGCTGGGTAAAAAAAAGGGGGCGGGGGGGCATTTGCGGGGTGGTGAAATGACGCTCTGCATTTATTCCGTCAACGCCGTATTCACGCCGTGCTCACCGAAGAGAAAGAGACTTCTCCTTTTAATTGAGTCTTTTTGCTAACCTTTTGTGTTAGCTGCCACTCAACCCTTCCTGCCTGTAAAGATTCTCTTTGATAACCCGTACCCAACAAACGTCTTCTGGCCCAAAAGCTCGCACGGAATTTAAATGACAGACATGATGTGTGTGTGTGTGTGTGTGTGTGTGTGTGTGTGTGTGTGTGGAGGTGTGTGCATTACAGGAAGAGGTTCCGAGCCACTTAAAGGCCCTTTTGTGATGTGTAACACGTGGGCCGTGGGTGGGTGGGGAGATTGATTGACAGCGGGCCGCTGAACGCCCGGCGGCAACGGGACAGACGAGAAAAGATTTTCCCGTTTTCCCACGACAGGCTAAGGAAGACGGGCTGTTGGGTTTATGTTAAGAGCAGAAGTTGCTGATAAGAATTTGTGGTAGATGAGAAATGAAATATGACATAACATGGAGCGGGGAAAATAGGTGTCTCTAATGCCAGCTGGCCTCAAACGGAGCCAACAGCGATTAAATCTATTTACGGCATCAACTGCCATGTACAAACACCGCAGTGTTAAGAGGATGCATCTTACTTTCTTTCCATTTTGGCGGAAAATTATGTTGTTTTTTTTTGCGACGACAAAGGCCTCCATCGGCGCTCTCTGCAAATCTCTCCCAAGCACCGAGAGATTAATTGGCATTTAAAAGGTAAAGCCCCGGCTTAGCTCTCATGCTCTGCCTAAAATTGCGAGGCTTTGTCGACCCGCGGCTGCCGAGCTGTCGGACCGGAGGTGTTCACAGTGAGGGATTTTTCATTCCTGTCTCTTAATTGTAGATGAATAAATATTCAATGGTCATCCGAGAGCTTTTGCGGGTGCGTGCGCGCGGCTCGAGGAGGGGAAAGAAAAAAGAAGAAGAAGAAGAGAGGTACTCGACCTGATGAGAGAAAGAACGAGCGTGTTGTTTTCTCTGTTCCCCCGTGCTTCAGCGGTGAGGAAGTTCACTCTATGCAGGGGGGGTGGGAGGGGGGGGTGGTGGTTGTACAAGGATGGAGAGATGATCCTGATGAAAAAAGAGCAGAGTCGATGGATGTTGCGCGATACGTGACAATGGAGCCAGGCAAGGACGGACCGACTTACTCATCAGCATGATTGGGGGGGGATGTGGGACAAGAGGCCAGCAGCACTGATGAAAGCCCATCAGCAGACACGGCCACTGATTGGCTGGCAGAGTCAACCCGGCACAGGGGCGGTTCTTACCCACCCTCATTTCCCGAAAGCGCAAGATGGCCCTGGAGCGGTCCAAAGGTCGCCGGCCGCCACACTTGGGCGCCGCCCGGGTCGCGGACGACGAGGAAAAGGAAGCGCCGTGGGTTCCGCTGAACACAAGTCGGTCCGCTCGGCGCCGGACGTGAAATGTTATCAGAATCAGGCTCTGCTATGCCGCGCTATGCCGGCCCTTTCAGGCCAACGCTCTGCTCTTAAGTCGCTTAATTTAATGGCAAACGTCAAGGCGTGTTTCAGGTGTGTCGTTTTTTTTTTCCGCATTCGGCAAAATCATCAGAAGTATCTGCTCGCTTAACGATGTGGAAAACAGGATGCTACGAACCAGGCGATTGGCCAATATCACGTGGCTGCAGGAAAGAGGGAATTTATAGTCACGTTGGGTTCATCATACCTTTTAGATCAAGGGTTTGTCAAACCTTGTACGACACGTCTCCCTTTTTAGCAAAGATTTTCTTTAATATGGCGCCGCCTTTGCGTGCTCGCCAACGACCACCACTGCTTCGGCATCAAACTTTAGCCTTCCTCCCTCTGTGAGCCAGACGCCCCGCGGCGCCGACCATCAAAAGGGCGGACGGGGGAGGGGGGGGGCTTTCTCGTGTGGGATAACATCAGCATCAGAGGCTGGGAAGTTCACGGGAGCAGAACTCGGCCCGCTTCCCACACTTTCCCCCGCGTCGGAGGCCACGGGTCGAGCTGCTGCTGCCTTTTCACTCCTTCGGGTTCGGGGGAGCTTTTTGGACGCTTCGTTCTCAAAGGTTTTAATGAGACTTGGACTCCCCGAAAGGAAGAGCAGGACGAAAGAGCTTGGGAGGAAGGCGTCTGGAAGTCATTACTTTGAGTATAGTTTCTAATTACGTGAACCGCTGCGATGCAGGACAATAGCTTTTATGAGCACCTCGTAACTCCCCCCCCCCCCCGGTGGAGGCCGAGGGGGTCGGGGCGTAGATCTCCTGAACCGATGGAAAGATCGAAGTCCTGGAGGCAGGGGGGTGCGTTAAAGAACGACCGCCTGATTCCGGCCTGTCGTCCCAATGGAAGACTTAGCGGCTCGGGAGGAGGGGGGGGGGCATGTGTCGATCTATGTAATATACGGGCAAATGTTAACTGATGGATATGACCAGGAAGCCTCCCTTCAAGGGTGTATTTCTCTTTGTATCGTCAGACATCGCTTCGGTCCCGGATGTCCTTTCATTTCTTCAGTGGCATCCAATGGCGTTTTTTTTTTTCTTTTCTATTTCCACCCGCCACCCATGAATGTAAAACACCCCCCGATAAACCGTCCATTGTGACGGGAACATGATTACACGAAGCCGCGGTCCGGGGGCCATTCAGCAGGCAGACGGAGCGCCGTGTCACCTCTAAGAGGGCTTTGAATAAATGTCCCTGTCCCCACCAAGGCCCACTTCTTTAATCAGGGTGTCGGATGGTGATGATTAGCTTCCTGCGCCGCGCTCCTCTGCTGCGGGAATCGGCCGCATACCTCACACGCTGTTAATAATCTGCCCGGGGGGGAGGTGCTATTCTTCTTTACCTTCGGCTAATCCGAACCCGATTTAAACCACTCTTTAAAATTATTTTTTCTTTCAAGTTTAATTTTATGACGACAAGTACTTTCGTGGAAGAGGAGAGGATGCAAGGTGATTGTATCTAAATCCCTCAACTAGGTTAAACAATGCATCCGGGCATCATTTTCAATCTGTGTCCATATCCAAATCCTGGATTAGTAACAGTGAGGGGGATTAGAATGACCTACCGCACCGCACGCATCTGTTAAGGGCGCCGGTCCTTGAATAGCAACATATTTTTGCTATTAATCATAAGCGGAGGGGGGGAAGAGGGGGGGGGGGGGGCGTCTGCCTTTGTCTCTGGCGGTTGGGCTCTCAGTGTGGGGAGCGATTTCGGAGGAAGCAAAGAGATCCCTTATTTTCCCGGGTTGGAGGGTCTCGCAGAGTCCTCGAAGATGAAAGTGGAGAAATAAGACATTTAAAACTGCTTTTTTTCCCCTCATTACCCTGAAATCAATGAAAAAAATGTGTGATGTCAATACATGTGCAGTTTTACACTCACAAGCATCCCGGGACCTTCATGAACTCTCAAGCTAACGTGCACTCTGTGATACGGATGGATTCAGCCTGTTGTTTTTTCACTGAGCTCCACGGTGTGCGTTTTTTGTGCAGAGGCTCTTTATGAAACATCCTATGTGGGCATGGCATTGAATTACTGTGTTGCATTTGTCAATACCATTTATCTTCATGCTCAGACGGTCTTCGGGGAACGCTTAATGCGGCACACCACTTTGAGACGGGGAAACAATGGGGGTTAACCTTGAAGTATGGATTTTCTGCCACGCGGTACACATCCGTGTGCTCATTCCCCCCCCCCCCCCCCCCCGTGTGGGCCCCTCTCGTTGTTTCTCCCGGTGCAGAGGTTCTGAACGGGGGCGTTTACGTGGACCAGAACAAGTTCCTGTGCCACGCGGACACCATCCACTGGCGTGACATCATCAAGAACCCCCAGGCTGAGCTGCTGGTGGTTTCGTCCAACAACAGCAACCTCGGATGTGAGTACCCGACATGGGGTGAGGGGGGGGTGGGGGGGGGGGGGGGGATCAGTTGAACCATCAACTCTGGATGACAATCAAAGTTTGTTTTTTTTTCCCTCTCGTGGTTCCTTCTGACGGCAGACCGCATGCCAACACGCGCCCCGCCAGCAGCGGTCGCCCCCCCCCCTCTCTCTTTTTGTTCATTCCGTTTGCCCGCCGGCTAGTTGGAAGCAAAATCACAAAGTGTTACATCAACGTGTGAACCTTTCCATTGTGGCGGGGGCTGGGGGGGGGGGGGGGGGGGCGGAGGGTGAGATGGGGAGGAGGGGGGGGGGGGGGGGGGGGCAGCTCTGCAGCGAGGCCCATGGAGCTGCTGTCTGCTGCTGCTCCTTTTAAATCTCAGCGAATCTGACAGCTGGTTTGAAGCAGCCCCTTTTCCCCCCACACAGGCCCTCGTCTCTGTGGTCCCCGCAGACCCCCCCCCCCCCCCCCCCCCTCCCCCGGGACCCCCCCTGCCTTGGACGTATCGACGTCGCTCTCCAGCGGGTCGACTCTCAAACTTTTCAGCACATTTGTGGAGGAGGCTCTCGCTCATTTTGAGATGGACACGGGGGCCGAGGAGGGCGGGGGGTAAAGTTCAGGGACAGCCGAGGGGACACAATGGCAAGGCGCAATGACCCCTCTTAGAGAAAGAAGAAGGCTCTGTTGTTGCAGGAGGATGAAAAGCAGCGAAGAACGGAGGAGGCGGGCCAAAAGAATGACAAGCGAGAGAGCGAGTGGGAGTTGAGGTTTGCCAAATTGGGGCCCTCTGCCAGCGGCGTAGTTAGTATTTAACATTAACAACCGCCCCCCCCCGTGGGGGTGTTTGACGGGGGCCGGGTGACAATCCGCCGCGCCACTCCACTCACTGTGTAATTAACCCGTAGTCAATTAAGCCTGGATGATGGGCCGCTGGCAGGCGGGGGCTGTTAGCGCCCCGTCAGGGTCCCCCTCTGCCAGCCCGTCTGACGTGTTGTCACGCGTGCCTCCGGTGTGTGTGTGTGTGTGTGTGTGTGTGTGTGTGTGTGTGTCTCTGTGCAGGCCGACGCTGCCACCGCTCGTGTAACGGACGCTGCTGGGGCCACCAGGAAGACCAGTGTCAGACCCGTGAGTACGCACACACACACACACACACACACACACACACACACACACACGCACACACACACACGCACACACACACACATTTTCATTCTTTACTGTGGAGACAGTGCCATGAAGACTGTTTCCCCTTCAATTATGTCTCTATCATTTTTTTAAATTGAAGTCTAGGCGGATGACAATGAGTCTAAATCCCACTGTATTTATTAAATGGGTGAAAAATGAGGATACTGTAAAGTCTGCAGTAATCTTTAATCTGCTTTAATCTGGGTTGACATAGATGTCACGCTGTTTGCGCTGGGCCCAATTTTATTGAGCTTAAAAACCCAAATCAGCACACAGTTCTGTACATTCAGTAATAAATGTGGAATGCAAAAACGCTTTCAACAATTCTACCTCTTTTTATGCAGATGTGCTGAGTTTTCCCATGAATGTGACAGAACTCAGAAGTGCTGAAAAACAATAGAGCTGAGAGGGGGGGGGGGGGGGGAGGAAATGCCGCTTCTCTGTTTAATTGCAGTTCCACTCGTGCCGTCTGAAGGGGAAGTGGCCTGCTTTCTCTCAGACTATCGCAGGGCCGCCTGCATCATTATGTTCTCAACGCCGGCGCCTCGGAGCTCCTGCTGACTCGCCCCCGCCCGCTCGCCGCGCGTCTCCCGCTCCGGCGGGACACGGAGCGCCATCGCGGCAGCTTTGATGCGAGGGGCGCCGACGCGTCGCGTCCCGGGCGCTTTGCACTTCTCGCAGACGGAGCTAACGTGTCCCCCCCCCCCCCCCCCGGTTACCGCAAGGGGTTGGCATGGCAACAACAACAAAAAGAGCACTCGCTGTATAAACACAGATGGGATGAATCGACGGGGGGGTCCGTGAACTTTATTTATCGGGTTCGCTCCTGCAACGTCGCCGCCTTTCCGCCCGCACGCAGCTGCCACTTTCCAATGGAGGGCCGAGGCCGCTTGGAAGACAAAAGCCCGGTTCAAGGGCACCTCCGGAGCAGCTGTTGAAGGAGGAGACAGCGCCCGGTGTAGTTTATTCTATTTTTTACAGTCTGTCTGGGCGTCCGCGGGTCACAGCCCCACTTGTGTGGCCTTTAGCTCGCCGAAAGGCCCCCGTTTGTCCGACGGTGTTTGCCTGGTGCTCTAACGCGATAGGCAGGTCGTGTGTGTGTGTCAGACCTTTTACATTCTCTCTCTCTCTCTCCCTCCCTCCCTCCCTCCCTCCTCGCTCCCCGGGCAGTGACAAAGACGGTGTGTGCAGAGCAGTGTGACGGTCGCTGCTTCGGGCCTTACGTCAGCGACTGCTGCCATCGCGAGTGTGCCGGCGGCTGCTCGGGCCCCAAGGACACCGACTGCTTCGTACGTCGCACGCACGCACGCACACACGCACACACACACGCACACACACACACACACACGCACACACACACACACACACACGCACACACACACACACACGCACGCACGCACGCACGCACGCACGCACGCACGCACGCACGCACACACACACACACACACTGCTGCCCTGGTGATAACTCCTAACTTTCTATCCATCTTTTTTTCTCCCCCATCTCATTGCTGCACCACCGACCTCGCCCCCCCTTCAGCATCCCTCTTATTGCGCCGCATCTGTTCATCATCCTCACCCGCCTGAAAATAATCCACTTTGTTTGCCGGGTGATGAATTGTTTGTCATTTTACGGGGGGGGGGAGACTGTAAAAGTCTTGCACGGCGGGCGCGCTTCAAAAGAACAAATTGGTGATTCAGTGTTTCAATTAGTGGCCCTTTTATCACCCCGACTTCTTCCGACTTCCCGCAAAAAGCGGAGGCCGGCAGCGGCGGTATTGCGGCTGTAATTCACGGCAGCGGCTCATCCAATTCAATTAGCGCCGCTTCGGCCCACGCCGCCGCAGACGCCGGAGCGCTCAGGGGGGTTTATGGGAAAACGTTTCACCATTCGCCTCACGGGCCTCGGATCAATGGCTCCGATCGTTCCACCGTTTGGTGCTAGGCGGGGGGAGGGGGGAGGGGGGGGAGACGGCGTGAAGATGAAATGATGCTCGCTCGCTACCCCCGGTGACTTTCTGCTGACTGTGCTCGTGTGCCCCCCCCCCCCCCCCCCCTCCCCCCACAGGCCTGCACCAACTTCAACGACAGCGGCGCGTGCGTGACCCAGTGCCCTCAGCCGTTTGTGTACAACCCCACCTCCTTCCAGCTGGAGCACAACCCCCGAGCCAAGTACACCTACGGAGCCTTCTGCGTCAAGAAATGCCCACGTGAGTCGGCCTCGGTCGGACGGGAGCAAAGGCGGCCGTCGCGGCGATGCTAATTGGGCTTTGTGGAGTGTGAGCTGGTTTCCATCGAAGAGGCTTTTTAGATCCCAGACAAGTCGAGATAAATCACTCAGACACCAATAAACTGTGCATCTCAATCAACTGGTTGCTCCGCCATCTGTTTCAGCTGCTGGCAGCTGAAAGGATAAGCAAATTGTAGTCCTCCCCCCCCCCTGCCAGACATGGAGTCAGAGTGCGGCTGTTTGTCAGCGAGCACGCATTAAAAGTTGAGCTATATCAACAGATTGTATGTCCATGTCCCACTGATCCTCAAATGAGCATACACACCATTTTTCCACCGCCGCGCCCCAAATGCCAACCTGATTCATTACTTTTCCCGAGCGACGCGGCACTACACCATTTGTTTCTATCACCCTTCAAACGTGATTGGAATGTAACACACGAGAAGCGTTTGGAGGAGTCTGAAGGCTTCGCCCCTGCCGGTGTCCGCTAACACGCTCCCCTGTCAACAGATAACTTTGTGGTGGACCACAGCTCCTGCGTCAGAGCGTGTCCCAGCAACAAGATGGAGGTGGAGGAGAACCGCGTCAAGATGTGCATCCCCTGCACCGACATCTGTCCCAAAGGTGAAGCGCGGCTTGCTCTTTTCGTCTTTGAGTGACTCCTAGCGGACGTCGTCTGGTGCACGATCGGTTTAAACCCACGAGCGCCGCTCCCGCCTAGCGGCTGCTGCCTCGTTCGTTTTGGGCGCCGAGACACGCTGACAACAGACAGATGTTTCTTTGGGATGGAAATCAGGTGGATATTTATGCGTCCTGCTTCCCGGCTCTCACTGCACCGCATTTACTGTATGTACTAGAGCTTATGCGGTTAAGCCATTTTAATGAAATAGCTTTATGCTAACAGTGATGATACTGAATCAACAGAAGCCCCGGGAATTACTTAAACTGCTTTTCGGCAAATGGAATTTTTTTTACGAGAGCCAGCTTTTTTTGTATATATATATATTTACACATATCACACTAAATATGTATCTAACTGATTTATTCTAACATCTTCACTTTAGGGTACGGCTACGCAATAAGCACATCTGTGCAGCAACAACGTCCTCATTCCTCTAGCTTTGTAAAATACGCACAGTGAGATGAATGACACATTATTAATATTAGATAAAGTGTTCTTCTATACTGTTGGATTTAAGCATATTCGGTTTCATGTGTTTCATGCATTGGTGCATTATTTAACGGAATGAACCCCCGGCTTCATGCTACTCGTTTAGCCCCCCCCCCCCCTCCCGCCTTCTTCTCACATTGCCCGCCGTGAATATGAACTGCGATGCTCATTTCCCTTTGAAGGATGACAAATAAGCTGCGAGCGAAGGTCACACGCGGGACATGTTAATTAACACAAGACGGCCCCCGTACGGACAAACCGCTGATACCTGCTCGGTAATTACAGCTCCGTTTTGCGCCAGTGTGAGCTAAACGCCTAAAAGGTCTGATGTGAAATTCAACGGCATCACTTCAGCCCAATGCGGAGGATTAACCCCTCCCTCTGTCCTTCGGCCGGCCCAGGACAGTGGGCGGTTCCCCGCAGCCGCCGCCGATGGGGCCTCCAGCGATTGGTTAATCCCTCGGTTGCATCGTCTCTCGCGGCGCGGAGGGGTTAATGAGGGACAGCCCCAAGGAACTGGGGGAAATGATAACAAATTAACATTTCAGATATGGAATTGGCTGGTATAAATCACTATCAAAAACTGGTTACACCACTTAATGCGAGCCTTATTCATCACACCCCTCCTCCCCCTCCCCCCCCCCGCGCGCCTCTGTCAGAAATACTTGGCTGACACCGGGCCGCAAGTGTAATTAATGCAGATGTAATGAATTCATTATAGAGGAGGCATTGGCTGTGGATTGGCCCGTGCTTTCATCAAAAGAATTGCAATGCGTGGAGAGGGGCCGTGGCCTTGCCAACGCACCAAAGCACCATGAAAAGGAATCGGCTTGACAAATAGCTAATAGCATTTTTTCAGAATTAGGTCTCCGGGGTACAAGGGCACTTTGTGTATGAGTTCACACCTTGAATAAAACACGTCTGCTGGGCTCAGTGTGCGACGGCATCGGGACGGGCAGCCTGCAGGCCGCGCAAACCGTGGACGCCAGCAACATCGACAAGTTTGTCAACTGCACCAAGATCAACGGCAACCTCATCTTCCTCATCACTGGCATCAAAGGGTAAGCGCCCCCCCCCCCCCCCCCCACGGCCTCAATGATTTGAGTAACATTCTCGTCGTCCAGTTTTAGTCACCGAAACGTGGCACCAGATAAAAAATAAAAGATAAAAATCCCTTGCTCCGTGTTTTCCCGCAGGGACGTTTATCACGGCATCGGACCCCTGGACCCCGAACGGCTCAACGCGTTCCGCACTGTGAGAGAGATCACAGGTGAGACCGCCTCGGCGGAGGCACCTTGGAAAAATGAGGGGGAAACGAAACAGCGTTTACACGTGCCGCGTGCGCGTGCACGCTTCAGTGTGGATATTTATTCATTAACTATTAGAGGCCTTCAGGGATGAGCCATACCTCGTATACAAAGCCTTTTGTCATATTAAACTGCGGCTCGCAGTTGAGCCAAGCGGCTAATGGAGTGAAACGGCATTTTCATAATGAAAACCTGAGCAATAAGAAAGAGCAATGGGCTCCATATCCCCGCCACTTCCTGCCACATCCCTTTCATGTCGTTCCCACTGATCCCGATTCGATGTAATCTATCATTAAGGGCAAGCGCGACTGGACGGATTGTGCAGGCTATTAAATCCATTGGTTTAATTAGGGTATATTGTTTTCTTCGAGCGCTTTTCTGTCCTCTTTTGACAAAGAATGGCTTCCTGCTTGAACTTCGGAGAGGCGCTGCAACTTCACGATGAATGAAAAAGGCAACAAAAGGACTATTTTTCTTTCTTTGTTGGAGGTTCTCGGGTTCCTTTCCTTACTTGAGGATGAGGCTTATTAACGGCCACCTATCCTCCTCTGCAGGTTTCCTCAATATCCAGTCATGGCCCGAGAACATGACGGATCTCGGCGTTTTTTCCAGCCTGGCAACCATTGGCGGGAGATCCCTTTACAGGTATATTTACGGGCGGTTTAATCCTCGTTGGTGCCTCTGATAATCTTCTCTACCTCTCCCCATCACCTCTTTCCGCCCGGTTTTCCCAGTGAGCTGCCTAACCTCTCCTCTTCTCGCCCCCTCGCAGTGGGAGTGGTATTTCGCTGTTGATCCTGAAGCAGCGCTGGATCTCCTCGCTTCAGTTCCAGTCGCTGGACGAGATCAGCGCGGGAAACGTCTACATCTTCAACAACAGCCGCCTGTGCTTCTACAACACCGTCAACTGGACGTCGCTCTTCAGGACGCCGAGTCAGAAGGTCCTCATCCGCAACAACCGCACTCCCAAGGAATGCAGTGAGTAGTCGGTCTCCTCGTCGGGAGGGTGATGCGTGGAGCGGTTATTGGTTATTGGTGAGCCGTGCGCACCAAACACGTCCGTCTCCACGGCGACCGTGTCACAGGTCGTCCCTCGCTCCTCGGCCATGAAAGCGCTCTTTCAGCTCCCCGTGAGCCGAGTAATGAATGTGTAATGCACAGTGGTGGATGAGGCTCACTGCCCCCCCACTCCCCCCCTCCCCCCTTCTCGGGGATGTGGACGCCTGATGGACCAATGGTCTCCATGGTGGCTTGAGCTGAACATGGTGGGACGCTGGCCAGAGTGCGAATGAGGCGAGGTTTTGTGTAATTATACTGTTGTTATCACAAAACGCGGCACGTTTCTTTTTCTTCTTTAGTCCCTCAGCGGCGCTTTGGAAACCTGGCGAAGCTGCGTGTTTAAAAAAAGACAGAGATAGGCGTAAAACACCAACGTGGAAGCTGCCAGGCTGAGGTTGATATCATTAGCCGGCTAATGAGTGCGGTGTGTGTGTGTGTGTGTGCGTGTGTGTGTGTTTGAGATCGATCGATGGGGCCTTACACAGGCCTCTTCATTAGGCGCAACCCCCCTGTCTACCATCGACTGCCCGCCTGTTGACAAAGGGACAACACTCCCGGGGACGTGGGTGTCAGTCACCGGACGGAGCACACGGCGAGCCCGACCAAGCGGAAATCGATCTGTTGTGGTCTGACCAGGGGGGGGGGGAGACAAAAAAAAGAAAAAGGGGGGCTGCGGGGTCCCGGGCTTTAATGGCACGAGGCGGGGGGAATACCAATGCTCGCTCACACAGCTGTGTGTTATGCACAAATGAGCAGATGCACGCAGCCCTCGCTTATCTCCTGGGTGTGAATACAGAACAGACACACACACACACACACACATGCACACGCTGGTGCAAGTGAGCACAAACACTCCTGTGACTGAAACCGCACATAATAAACCGATATTACATGCATATCACTTTGCTTCTGTGTATTATTTGTAGATGGAGAGCACTGTAAACACTGTATCATGTTTCCAGAAGGCTTAAATTGCTTTTGTGTGTGTGTGTGTGTGTGTGTGTGTCCGTGCCTGTGCAGGCTACAGCAGCAGGTTTATTCTTTTTTTCCTCTCCTCCCCCATTCTCTTTAAACGCCGGTCCTTTCTCCACACAGCCCAGCAGCAGATGGTGTGCGATCGGATGTGCTCTGACGACGGGTGCTGGGGCCCGGGGCCCGACCAGTGTCTCTCCTGCCGATACTTCAGACGAGGTCGCGCCTGTGTGGAGTCCTGCAACCTTTTTGACGGGTGAGGCGGTCGAAGCGATCTGACACTAAACAAAATGAGCGTTTCCCCCGCTTGTCAGACCCCCGCTGCCTTCGGGGAGGGGGGGTGGGCTGCATTCATTCTTGTTGCAAACAGCCGCCGATGACGAGCCGGGGAAATAAAATCAATTGAAAGAGCGCCGATGCATAAGAATGAAGCCGACGCATCCTCAAGAGCTCTGGAGGAGCTCTAATTGCAGATTGGAAGTAATGTAATGAGATGAACCATTAAGGGATTTGACTCTGTGAACAGATAAAGGAACATTTGAATATATTGTTGAGGTATTACAATCCCTCCCGAACAGCCCGGACAGGAGTGTGTACCGCTGCGAGCCGTGAAATAACTGACATTTTTGCGACAAAGGCCCTCTCGATGTCCGCCGCCGTCCCCCGATGCTCCCCCCCCCCCCCCCCGTCTTTGTCGATGCTGCTCCCGCTTTGTGCTGCTCTTGAATGAATGGGGTTGAGGAATGAAAAAAAAAAGTACTAAACCGGAGGTGTACGCAGGTTCCCACCTGCAAAGCAGCACACGCAGCTTTGGCAGATGGAGAAAGGAGATCTTTCTTATAATGAAAACCTAGCCTTTACCCCCCCCCCTGGTGACTACTTCTCAAAGCTCGGTTGGTCTTGAGCCAATACAGAACTTCGCAGTGCAGAAAGAAATGTGGGGCCTGAGTGTTATTTAGTGGCATGCTGCAGTGGGTGCTTGAGCCCCTCACGCGGCATCATGCCTAATGACTGCGTGGAGTGGTGGCCCCTGCATGCATAGATGCACCATCCCTCAGAGTCCAGTGCGTGTTAGCTCATTAAATATGTTGCTAAGTTGGTGATTTTAAACCTTAACATTCCGCAGCTCACCCTCATTATACTGCGAGCCTCCGTTCTTAATGAGGAAAGGCACTAATTCCCTTTAGTTTATACGTCTGTTGAATAAAACAAAGGAGGAGCAAAGGAGTGCGAGAGGGGAAAAGAAAGCGGCCGAGGAGGAGGAGGGAGGGGGTGGGGGGGGGGGGGTGTCCACAGGGGAGTGAGACGGGGGAGGAAGCGGATTAGAGAAAGCGGTTGAAAGTGTTTAATTAAAAAAGTTGCTCTGGTTTGCTGGAGGTTGGGAGGGGGGCGGCCTTTATTGTGGCCACAGACCTGCTAAAACAGGTCTAATCCCTCTTCGGGCCGGTCCCCCAACGGGGCCTCGGCCTTGAAGGGGGCCAATCACGAGGATGGAAATGACCCCGGAGAGCACCACAGCCGGGGCCTTTGTCTCTCACACTTCGCCTCCATGTTTTCTCTTCCAGCCAACAAAAGGACTCGGGCCGCTTTTCTAAAGGATTCCCCTAGACGGAGCTTCCAGGGGAGAAATCTCATTTATTTTGGAACCCGGGAAAGAAGGACTGGGGGGAGAAACGCAAATGGAGCAGTGGGAGTTTACCTTTGAGTCCGTTGTGAATCAAACGCCACGTTTGGATGTTTGAGACATGCGGCTGCGAAACGAATCTATTTTTTTTTAAAAGCCCCCCCCCCGCTGAGGCTCTGCAGGGAGGAAAGCCCCCTTTGTCATGGAGCGTCGGCTCCGTCCCTTTGCTCTATCGCAGCGTTTGGGGTACGACCAGGTGTCACCTCCGATTCACCCCATGGAGATGCACGAGAAGCTCCGGCGCAACGCCGGCAATTGGTGGATTCTGCATCCCGTGAAAACAAACAAACGCTCCCACTGTGAGAAGGCTCGTCTGTGAAGGGGGGGGGCGAACCCTCCTCCTCCGCATCGGCGGATCGATCCCTCTGATGTGAAAAGTGGTTTTGATCGCCGGGGGGGGGGGGGGGCTTTTTACAGGCGAGCGGCACCGCCAACGAAGGCACGTTCCCCCCCCCCCCCCCTTCCCACCCTCCACCCCCCTCATTGCCCACGCTTCTAAAACCAAGCCAATGATTCTGACACAAAGAAAAGGAGGAGATCATGGATGGGGATGTATCGGTACGGCCAGGCAGCAACAACACCGCCATGAACTCGCCGCACTGAATAAACAGTCGGGTGGAGCTCTGGGTGGAGCTCTGGGTGGAGCTCTGGGTGGAGCTCCGGCCGGTCGCCGCCGCCATGATTTCTGGACTCGATTAGAAGGTGAAGAGGTGAAATATCTCCTTTCTTCTGGCTCCTCCCTCCGTGCGGCCGCACCCCGTTATCCTAAACCACCCCCCCCCCCCCCCCCACCTCACCTCGTGTTTGCCCACGGTCTAAGAAGCGCTTCATTGACCACACTGAGCCTCCGACCTTGATCAAACAGGCCCGCCCCTCTTGTGAATTTGCCGAGATGGGCCCGGGTGAACGGAGCTGCAAAGTTTCTCCCATGACTCTGCTTCGCATGTATGTTTAAAAATCAATAGTCTGTTATGTATAGCTGTGTAACAGCCTGCATCAAAAGCCTTCCCTCAGCAGGCTTCGATCAATATTTCAATGTGGATAGGCTCTTGAATCTATAAAACATCCAACTCTCTCTCCATTCCCTCATCTCTGTTAGGGACATGCGAGAATTTGACAATGGCTCGGTGTGCCTGGAGTGTGATGGCCAGTGTGAGAAGAAGGACGGGAGCGCCATGACGTGCCTCGGCCAGGTGAGACGCTCCCGAGACGCAGCTCCCCCCTTTGATGCTCCCTGAAGGTCGGCTTTTCACGTGTGGATTGAAAGCGCTCCTCGTGTTTCTGTGCCAGAAGGGGATTTGCAACAGATCTTTGTGCAGCGTTTGCAAAGGTGGACGCCGGGTTAGCGAGAGGAAGGATGAACTGGTTACCGTCGGAGGCAAACACACACACACACATTAACTCTGGAAACAGCACCTTCACCTTCCTGTAAAAGTCCCATTTAGAGTCACAGGTGGGAGCCTAACGTGTCAGAAGAGGTGCACATGAATGGAGACAAAGACTCTAAAGAGAGTTTTAAATTCGGATAAACATGCGGTTCATTTTTCACCTGGTGCCACAGATGCCGACCAGTGCACCACGTTCCTATTAAACCACTGCAGCGAATCATCCCTCTCAAATATTGATCGGCTCCACCTTGAGTTACATTCGCTGAAAAATAAGAAATGACTCCGAACTCATCCTTCCTTTATCCTTTTAGGGCGCGCGAGCCTCAGAGTTGTTCACCCCAGCGTTGCGTTTGTGGTGCCACATTTCGGCGCTAAAGTGGTACGGGAGCGCGTCGCATGACTTACTTTCTGGAAAATTTAGCGCTGTGCGAGTAACCTTTCATGACCGTCCCTCGTGGGTGGGAGGCGGAGAAGGGAGGGAGGGAGAGAGGACGAGAGATGACGGGGGGTGGGGGGTGGGGGGGGAGGAGACTCCTCAAGGATGCACAGAGAGGCGGCTGACTTTGAGATGCTGGTCACAGCTGAGTAGTAAATAACACCGGAGTCAATCATCCGCGGGCGCGCTCGCACAAGAATACACATGCAGACGCGGACACACTCCGATGCGCGCGCGCACGCACACACACACACACACACACACACACAGGCATGGAAAGTGAGAGTAATGTTTATTGATGCCGTGCGTCTCCCTCGTGTCAAACTGTGAGAGGCTGTCCGTCAGGTCACCGCGGTCGTCATTAGCAACGGAGCACGGCGGCAAAACTCCCAGCAGCCCAGAATACAGCAGCGGGTGTCGACTACTGCTCTCGCGCACACACACACACACACACACACACGCACACAATTGCACGCTCAAGCATCCGCTACCACACTCCAGTCGACACAGGCGAAGCTTCAAACACACACACACACACACACACACACACACACACACACACACACAATTGCACGCTCAAGCATCCGCTACCACACTCCAGTCGACACAGGCGAAGCTTCAAACCCGCGCTGAAACACACACACACACACGCAGACACAGACACACACAGTCAGTGTTTCGCTCCTTTCATGCACACACGCCACTATTCGTGTTACTTATTCATGGCCCCTCTGCAGCTGAGCTCAGCCGCCACGCGTTCCTCTCCATGGCATTCATTGCGTTGTGCTTTGACACTTCCTGATTCCCGGTGCATTTCGGCCATGTGAACAGGGGGACACGGGGTGGTTGGAGGTGAGCAAGTTGACTCTCCAGGTTTTGAGTTGAATTCCGCCAAATTCTATTCTCCCCTCTCATATCTGCATTTCTCTATATCTCCATTATTGTATATCTTTTTTTCACTGCGCCCTCCTCTCATCCCCCCCCGTCCTTGTTCTGCTCTGCTCTCAGGGCCCGGACCAATGTGTGAAATGCCTCCACTTCAAAGACGGACCCAACTGTGTGGAGAAATGCCCCGATGGGTTGCAGGGGGCCAACAGCTTCATCTTCAAGTACGCCAAGGCCAACAACGAGTGTCATCCCTGCCATGCCAACTGCACCCAGGGGTAAGCCACGGATGATGCATGCTATCATTCCATGACTCGGCTTAGGAGCGTTTATCCTGTTAAAGGCATTGTGAAGACAACACTGCCTTCGACATTGGCCCCCCCCCTCAAAGAAAAAGAGGGGAAAAAGAGGACTTAATCTCACAGCCTGTAGTTGGCTTCTGGTGGCTCTGCGGTCAGAAGGAGAATGCATTGACCCTTAAGGCCATGTGGAGTATATCACATATAAACTATAAATGAAGGGACGGGGGCAGACAGACCGTATAGCTGGAGGGGAGATGTGGAGCCGGGGGGGGGTTTACAGCTTGAAAATGTAAGATAAAGGAGACCGAGAAGGTGCATGAGGTGCCTGAGGATTTATAGAAAAAGAACACGGCATGCTGGCCGGAACAAAGAGCATCGCAAACACCCCGAGTCACAAATCCAAACATCTCCTGGAGGTAACACAAATGCTCAGGATGGGGTATACATTTACAAGAAATAATTCTCAAGTCTGCAGCCGAGATTTACCTAATTCCACAATGTTTGTAGCTGCAGGACACTGCTCTCCGGGTGTCACGGCAAAGAATAGAAAGGAAAAGAAAGCTCGCCCTCCTGGCTGTGATAAACCAATCTTTTACCCCCCAGAAGAGATAGACGGCGCTGTGCAGATCAGTTATTCAATCAGCCCGTGGAGCCGCTCTTCCTGGGGGGGGTCGTCCTCCTGTCACCAGACCGCTGCGCAGCACCCCCACGTCGGAATCACAGGCGCGGCCCCTCGAACTTGCCTTCCAATCAGCACTTTTTGAACCGTTGGTAGAAGCAGCTCAGTCAATGCGGTCTGTGCGTAGGAGAATGGTAAACGATTCAAATCAAGTTCAATAAAGTACCAAAAAGCATAAATCAAAAGAAGAAGAGTGTGTCCTGTACCTAATGATGTTTGTTGTCGCACCGCTGCTTTGTTCCCCAGGAAGGAAACAATGTCGCACACAGAACATCGGATCATCGCGGATTATCATTAATCAGCCGTTCGGTGCACCATTTAATTGACACTGACTTTTGGAGGAGCCACAGTTGTCAGCGGTTTAATTTGGAAGCTGGCGCGCTCTCGTAATCCTCTGAGTAATTTGTTGTGTCTTGTGTGCCTGCAAACACACACACACACACACACACACACACACACACAGGCTTCCTCCGTTGTCTTTCATCCTGTCCTCCACTCGAGTAGAATTAATGAACAGCTAACGACTTCCTGCCGACCCAATGCTTAAAAAGCCCACTTCATCGCCACTGCTCTCCCCTCGATGTACGCCTTCGGCGAGTCGGGAAGGAGGGTAAAGACGCCGGATGAGCCAACAAACACAAACCAAACGTGTGAAAGATGGCCGAGGGGGTGTTTATGTGTCATAAAGTGTGATCCACTGAAGACGCATCTAGAAGCTCAATCCATGGCGGAAGAAAGACAAATCACAGAGTGAAACACAAGAGCCATCATATAACTATGAATGGAATGCATTGTATTGATGGAAAGGTCCCGTTTTAGATACCTGAATGCTGTTTCAGTGTTTCCGTCTCTGAAGTGAGGTCAGGAACCAACGACCTTCTCCAGAGGGTTTTCATTTTGAAAAGTCAAACCGATCATTGTCTGTGTAATGTCGCGTGAATCACACAAGAGCAAAGCGCGCCCCGACCCGCCCACGCCGACGGGAGGTCGGTCGCGCTCCTGGTTCCGATCATTGACAGGTCTGCCCTCCCACACCCCCACACCGGTAACGGCTGACGTGGCGTGGAGGAGAGACAACGCGAGATTCGCTCATAACCCCGTCTCCGGTTTAATGGACGATGTCTCTGGCTTTGTGTGCCCCCGCAGGTGCGTCGGGCCGAGACTCCAAGATTGCGTGGGGATGATGGACAGGTAAGAGATCCAAAGATGCAGCCGCTAAGTGGCGCCGGGAGGCCGGCGTCACATCCCGCCACTACTCATTACACGTCCTCACGCCGCGCATTAGCATGAGCGCTTACGGGTGTCCCGTAATTGATGGATGACTCGGGATCGTCTGGCCCCGCTCGGACTCTCGTGGGCTAATTTGTGCCACTGTTGACGGGTTTTAAAATGTGTCAGTGGCCTGTCACATTAGATGTGAAGAGTCCAACCGATGGAAAGTTCCTTCCCTCCGACACAGACGGGCCAATCAGCGCTCCGCAGCGCACACGGGTGGGGGGGGGGGGAAGGAGGGGGGGACTCGGCAAAGGCTCCATTTAGAGAAAGCGTACGCACAAACGAAATAGACAACAACAACAACTTAATACGCCAGTAAAAAAACCTTGATCTCTAAAGTCGGGATGTCAAACTCATTAGATTTGAACAAAAAACAGCACAGCCATAAAAACTAGAGGACACAGAAATGAGAGCCTTTTTATTCTCCCCTTGGTAAAAGCTTCTACCAGAGGGAAATAAGTCCTCATCGCCAGAGTTGTCCTCTTGCTCACAAAGTGGCGTTCAGTGTCTTAATCAGCTCTGAACTCCTCCCCGTGTGTTGTCCTCCCCCCCCCCGTCGTCGTTGTTGTTGTTGTTGTTGTTGTTGTCTCTCCTTCCCCTCTCTATCTAATTCATTCCAAACCGCTGGATTACTATTCACCGCATGGCTGTGTATCTCATTTGGTCGTGACCCGCAGCCTCTTAGCCCCCCCCACCCCCTTCCGGTTGATCACAATCGATACAGCAAAAGCATCGGCGCCTCGCTTCCCCCGCAGCTCCGTGGTACACGAGTCTCCCATTAGCCGCCGAGAAAGGAGCTTATTGGGGAGACGCAGGTGTTCCTTCCATTGCGTGGCGCTGTGTGTTGTCCATAAGATAAAAAAAGAAGGGCATTGAATATTCTGCCGAAAAGGAAGGATGAGAGTGGCAGAGGCACCGAATCGAGCGCAACGCCCGTGTAAATGGCAAAAGCATTAGCTTTTTAACTGGCAACCTCTAGCCCCCCCCCCCCCCCCCCGCGTGACTCCTGTAGACTCCGAACTCTACCGCCGTGGTCCCCTGTTGCCTCTGTTATTAATTACAAACGGATGTCGTTCCTGGGGAATCTTGTCATTTTCTCAGACTTGTTGGACGAGAGCTAGACATGCGTTAGGCCAGCGTTCCTTTTGGTTCCCTGATGTTTCGGCATCGTTGACGTTTGTTTCCTCTTACCCCCCCTCCTCCTCTCGCCCCTCCCCCCCCCCCGTCTGCACAGGACACCACTGATAGCGGCCGGCATTATCGGCGGCCTGTTCATCGTCGTCATCCTGGCGCTCAGCGTGGCCGTTTCTGTCCGACGCAAAAGCATCAAGAAGAAGAGGGCCCTGCGGCGCTTCCTGGAGACGGAGGTGAGAGGGTCGAGGGGGGGGGGGGGGAGGGGTGTTACATCTGCGACATTAATTGTCTTTGAGATTTGTCTTTATCTCAAGGTTGCAAACTGCACTCGGACCTTGAAACTTCGAACCTCAGCTCTGGTCGTCGGTCTGCCCTTGAAGGTTGGTGAGGGGGGGTAATTTCTGCATTAACCCCCCCCCCCCCCCGAAAGCATCAGACACAGGAGGAAGTAAGAGAGAGTGGCGCAGGTGAGCGCAGGTGCACGTGGGCCTTCCTGCTGCGGCTGATGGCCACGCGTTGTCTTTCTCCCTGCGGTGATGTCATCGCCGAGGGGGTCGACTGAGTGGCCTTGTCTACGGGCCGCCTGTCAGTCTGCATCGGTGTAATTTACAGGTGGAGGCTGCAGTGCTATAGACAGCTGTCAGGCCGCGGTGCAGTCTCTGCCTCGGCCCGGCCGCACACATCCATTTTAATCAGCCCGGCCCTGTTCCGACAGCCTCTCGACCGCAGGAGGTAGGGAGGAGGAGGGGGGGGGGGTAGATTTGTTAATGTACTGTCACGGGGAAAAAGAGGCGGTGCAGGATCCGGCTGGAGGGGCGTTCTGCATTTCCCTGTGCGGACAGATTTTTGCTCCGTCACAGGCAATTTTCTGATTCTTCAAGGAGACGTAGTGAGGTGTAAAGGGAACGATACACAATTCAACGTGCAAAGCCCGGGACAGGTCGGCCTAAAGGTCAGACGGAGCAGGTCGTGCATGACCCTGCGCCTTGGTCCTTCTGTGTGTTGGCTGAAAGGCGAGGAACAAGCCCTGGAAGGTGTCATTACCGGAGCCACCAGGGACAAAAAATATGTCATCTCTAGCCATCGTTTCAGCCAGCCCCCCTCCCGACCTATCCGCCATGGCTTCTGTAAACAGAGAGCTCACCTCTTGTGTCAGACAGGAAAGCGAGGCCTCCAGTGCACGCTGTCAAAGCGTCACGCGAGAGCTCAGCCAGCGTTTCAAGGACACGTGTGAAGGCCGCGTTGACTTCCAAAAGGCGCCCACTCTTTTATTCCTTTAAGGCCGTCTCTGCGTTAATATTTTCCACTTTTCCTTTTCCTTTTTGCGTTCTCCATTTTGATCACTGCAAGTCCATTTGGCCGTCTGCCTCCCGTTATTCCAATCTTTTTAAGATTTCTTTCTGTTTCAGTTGTTTGTTCCCCTCTCTCTCACCTTGAGAAACAAAAAAGCCAATCTCACACTGTGGTGCCTCTTAAAGAATCCCCTCAATACAAATGGCTCTGCTCGCGGGGAGAGGCAGACCCCAACAGCGCAGTCCCCCCCCTCCTCCCATCTCTGTTGCAGCTCCCGGGCCTTGAACTTTGACCCCAGTCCAATGAGGCGGTATTAATGCAGTCGGAAGGTCCCCTTCCAGCGGCTTTTGTGCAGACACGGGGCCGCGTGAGTGTTTCAGCACCGGGGGCTGTGGACAGCTCTCACACGCTGCTCACACGCGCCCCTCTGCTTTTCTTCAAGTGGAGCTGGACAGCTCCCGCCGTGGGAGGGGGGGGGGGGGGGGGGGTGTTTAGTCATCACATATGAACTGTTCAAATACCCTGAACCTCATGTTAAATTCGATTGAGAAAATACATCTTGTTGGCTATCGTAGCGGTGCGATGAGGATTACGCTTCGGCCCCTTCTAGTTCTCAATGCTGCTCAGTTGCCCCGGGCAACGGTGGATTGTTATTGCCAGCGATGTCCACCTGGTCCTGTGGAGGACCAGTCGAGCTCTACTTGGTTGTCTGGATCCGGTCCGCACCAGCCAATCGGCAGGCTAGGTGGAGAGTGCTGGGACCCCGTCGCCAGTGGTCTTAACACTCCTACTATTTATCCCCGGGGCCCCATGACTACATATACTTGTCTCTGAGAGAAGAAAACATCTAAATGCATCTGTCAACTTTGAGTCCTGAATTCTAGGTCGCGCAGAGGAGGCTTTCCAGAAGAAACCTCGTTGGGAAACTAAGAAGTGCAATGAAAGAGTGCTCCTTAAATGCAGATAGGGGAGGGGAAGAGCCGCTGGGATGGGCTCGCTAATACCAAGGATGAATGCCCTCGCATACTGATAAGCACGCCTTGGTGCTATCATGTGCAAATGGTCTTAATGAGCTCACTCCGTGTCATTGTGGTTTCCAAAGTAACCCGCGAGAATATTTTACTGGGCCATCAAGATACCCCAAATTTGAGAGTGGGGAAATGGCGGGGATACGAGGGAGCAAATGTTCTGTTTTGTGACCTTCCGCGCCTTGGCACGGTTCATTTAGCCGCCTTGCACTGTACCAGTTAGTTTATGACACAGTAAAACCAAATGTCATGAGAGCATTTAACCACTTATTAGGCCATTTCGACTATAGAGAGCAAAGTCTTATATTTCCAGTAACACATCTATTTTTGTCACTTCCATAAGTTCAGTATTATTATGACTCCCTGGAAGGATTATTCAAAGAAATAGGAACAGACACGGATATCAGCCTCGTTTGACCCGGTTTCAATTACACAATGCGGCAAATGTAGCGTTCTAGGTGAGAAATGTTCACATTAGAGCCCGCACCCGGGGGCTCGCAGTGCAACCTTATGTTTGAGGACGTTGTTTACTTACTCGATACGGAATAATTCTGTGAATGTATTCCTGCTCGAGGCCGGTACATACCGCTCATTTGTCCAGTGAAGCATCTGAGTCCAGCGCACCGCGCCCCCCCGCTGAGGCTCATTTGGCAAAGGCAAGGTGTACACAAAGTGTTGTGGTGTGTGTGTGTGTGTGTGTGTGTGTGTGTGTGTGTGCGTGTGTGTGTGTGTGTGTGTGCGTGCGAGAGCTCCAGAGATTGTCCCGGGCCATGGTGTGCATCTTATTTAATAGACGGCGCGTCTCCTCCCCTCATCAGGCCGGTCATGCTTCGTCCTAATGAAACAATAACAGCCACAGCCTGTCGCCATCTGCTCGTTCTGCTGCTCCTCTCCTCCTCCCTCGTACCAAACCTCCATTTCACCTGTCTTCACCGTATGCACATATGCATATATGCACACATTTTGCTTTTTTTGTCACTGTTTGAAGTAGTCAACAAGAGACTAGCGTGCACCCATCAGATCTCGGCTGTATTTGGGAAGTAGGCGTGAGGGTAGCTGATGCTGGCGATTCCGTCTCTGTCAATCAATTGCGATTAAAAACGTGAGCACTCAGAAAAGATTAGCTGAGTTCTTGAGTGCTGAGCTCTCCTTGATTGTTTCTTACTGTAAATATTGAGTCTTCTCAACACTTCTCAGGGGCTTTAAGCACGCTTCTTCCAGACGGAGGTAACCCTTCGTGTGTACATTATTAACTTAATGTAGCTCCGGAGATTTTGATGAAAATGTCATACAATAGTTTATTTTATTTAAGGTTTTCACCATTACACAATCACTGAGTCACAGCGCCTCCTGTCATCTCGCGCGTGGTGACGCCGCCCTCGGCCCGGCCATAACAAGGGGGCTTCGAGCGGCGCGGCGCCATCCATCCTTCCGGCTCGCCCCGGTCCTGTTGTGCTGACGGTTTTATGCCGCGTTAAGTAAGTGTGTGTGGCACCGAGCGACTGATATATGGTCTCATTACGTTGTTTGATGGCCGTGGCCAAGCCGGGTGATTATGCCGCTGATAAACCGCGCGGCGGGTGAGGCACGCGTAGGCCGATAGGCTCATTAAGACGCGTATTGATCGGAGGCATTGACTTCCTCTGTGTGTGTGTGTGTGTGTGTGTGTGTGCGTGTCTTGGGCTCTCATGTGTGCTTTAGTCTTGTTTATGAGCTTGAATTCGCAAGCGTTGTCAATATTTGCGTGCACTGCACATGCATGTGATCTGCATGTGATATGCATGCATATACTGTGTGTGTGTGTGTGTGTGTGTGCTTGTTCTTCCAACCCTCCTGGCTCAGACGTCTTCACTGCTGGGCTACAGGTGCCAGCTCCGGGGCCCTTTTTCATATTTAGCAGCCAAGGCCTCTGCGCGGCGCCGTGCCGGGCGGGTGGCGGGCCAGCTGCCGCTCCGCCGTCGGCTGCTGCCGCTGCTGCTGCCGCTGCTGCTGGCGCCGCGGAGGGGGCCCAGTGACGACCTCGAATGGGAAATTGTTTTGTGTGTGCACAGCCGGTGAGCCGCTACGACGCGCCAGGCTGTGGTTTTGTTCAGCGGTGGGCGCGGTGGCTGCCAGCGCCGACGGACCGCCGCGCTGGCGCGTTCGTGCTCATGTTCTGCTCTTGTTGTGTTAAAAAGAGCGAGGTTTCAGAGAAACAACAGATGACGGCGCGCCTTTCATGCTTCTTCTTTCTTTCTTGAATATGCGAGTGGGATTGACAGTTTGATTGTGTGTGTTCTCGTCAGCTGGTGGAGCCGCTGACCCCGAGCGGGACGGCCCCCAACCAGGCCCAGCTGCGCATCCTCAAGGAGACCGAGCTGAAGAAGGTCAAGATCCTGGGCTCCGGGGCTTTCGGGACCGTCTACAAGGTGAGCGCGCCGCTCAGACCCCCGGGCCGCCGCGGACGTGAACGGCGGCAATAGGGAAGACGCTCTTTCAGGGTGGAAGCGCCCCCGCGTGACAACCTCAACAATGGGCACAAAGCGCCTCCTGACAGACGCCAGCCGAGGGCGCCTCAAGGACCCGGAGCGCAGGCGGCTGTTTGCTTGCCAACTTTCGCCGCCCTTGGCAGAATTGTGCACGCCGCCCCGAAAACTCTGCAAACTCGTTGAATAGATACAGCATTGTCAACCACCCCCCCCCCCAGCTTCCTCTCCATCACATTAATGATGTTACATGGATTTGAAGGCATGTTATGATCCAGATCCCTTTGCTTAATTGCTTCTATTTAGGGATCAGACAGTGAGTGGAAGTGTTTGAATTGGGGGTTTTTTCTTTTAATTTAAAGGAATGTCAGCGGGTGTGGGGGGGGACGCCGTTAAACACAGGAAGGGGCCATCACTCCCACCGGCGCATGTGCGGTGTTCGTTGAGGCGGCGTTCATGGTGATTACTTGTGTGTTTCAGGGCATCTGGGTCCCCGAAGGTGAGACGGTGAAGATCCCCGTGGCTATTAAAATCCTCAACGAGACCACGGGCCCCAAAGCCAACGTGGAGTTCATGGACGTGAGTGTTTACCCCCCACCCCCCTCCCCCAGAGCCGCGCGGCTTTGTGCGTCCGCCGGTACGTTGTTACGAGAGCGGCGACTCGGACGGAGGCGGCAATAAAGCCGGGCGAGTCCGGAGCGAGACTCCATTAAAAAACGCGTTTATGAGATATGGCTTTATTGGAATCCAGGAGGGAAAGAGGGATGGGGGGGGGGGGGCTCCCTTCCCACCTTATCTCCGTCACCTCCCTCCTCCGTCCTTTCCTCCCCCCCTTTCCTCCCTTTTTCACCCGTCCTTCTTTTCACTTATGTTCAGGTTTTGCAAAAGGATGGCAGTTCATCTTCCATAGCGTTTTGGATGTTGGCCCAACGGTTTAAATCTTCTCGTGCTCTGCCTACAACTTTCTCCGAGTCCATCTTTTCTTCCTCTTCCTCTTGCACACAATTGATTTTTTTTCTTCCCCATTCCCTCTCCCTTCTCTTCTCCTTCTACTTTGACAGTAAAACTACAATGATTTGTTGATTCGTAAGAACTATTTTGCCCTTGTCATTTTGCGAGCAACAAGACCCAGAAATGCTCCCCGGAAACATAAATCCATGGTTTTTAAAACCAGTAAAAGGAACCTGTGACCTTGGACTTTTTTTTTCTTTTTATAGGTCGATAAATAAGAGTGAATCGTCGTATTACTGAAACAACATGGCTGCGCTTCCATCTTTTATTTCCCTTTCTGCCCATTTTTTCTCTCCCTGCATTTACTTCCACCTCCCTCCTCCTCGCCTGTTTCTCCCAGCGGGGGGTCTCTGTCCATCCAGAGCCAATATGCTCCGTCTGCCGCCTTGTTAAACAGCAATCTAAAGGCAGGCTCACGCCTCGCCGCTGGGAAGCTAGCCACTGGAGTGCCGGCGCCAAACACACACACACACACACACACACACACCGATAACCGCACGGCGCGCACAATAAAAGCCTCCCCGGGAGGTTGCGGCCTCGCATGCAACAGCATGCTGATGTGTTTGAATCAACAACAAAAAAATCTGAATTCAGAGGGAGCGAGTTGATTGTCTCACAGGAAATGCAAAATCCTAATATAACACACTAAATAAGAGTGTTTCCATGCGTGCGTGTGTGTGTGTGTGTGTGTGTGTGTGTGAGGGGAAGTGAGCAGGTGGGTTAGATTTCACACACACACACACACACACACACACAGGTGTCCTCCTAAGCTCTTCCCCTCCCTCTACTTCCTTCTCTCTTGATCTGGAGGGGGGTAAGCATGCCGGGGGGGGGTTCTATGGAGTAGAGATGTAGTGGCACTACCTCAGGTGTCTGTTTAAATCAGGACACTGTTGGTGGCAAAAGCCTCTCTGCGTCCTATTGCCCCCCCCACCCCCACCCCCCCCTACTGTTTAGAATGAATCTACTCACACCCTCTCCGCCACCACTCTCACCTCTAAGGTAATTCTTTAGCACCCAAATTTAAAAATCTATCTAGCAGCTCCCCCCCCCCCAGTCTGCCGCGAGGCGGAGTGCGAGTGTGTCCTTGAGTGCGCGAGCGTGGAGTGTTTTCGGAGAGCTGCCAAGAGCGTTTTGGCCACATGCGACAGCGGCGCGAGCGGCCCGAGAGGCACCAGGAGAGTGAAGTGAGCTCTTTCAAGCGACGGGCTCCGGGGCGGCGCAGCTTCTGCTCGGGCCCTCCATGCCGCATTCGCGCCGGCCACGAGTGCCGACCCTCTCGCCTACTGTCGCGACACTCGATCGCCCCGCCGCAGACCCTTCTGCTGCGCGGCTCGGGCAATAACAATTACCCGAAGGTTGAGTCCCAACTGTTGCGAAAACCTCTTCGGCCATCTGCCCCCCGGGGGGGGGGGGGGGGTGGGGGTGGGGGTGGGTGAGGGAGATGAGACGGAAAATGCGTTTACACGCCGTATCGAGCCGGGGAGAAAGCCTGTGAAATCAGACATGCGGCGCCCCTGTTGGGCGGATCCGAGCGACCCGATGCCTGCTAAAATATACACCAAGGAGGCTGCGTTTGTGCGGCTTTGAAAGGGGATTTGCTGCCACAGTGGGAGCACCATGTGGACAGATGCTTTGCATGCAGATACAGGCATCAGACTAAATGTATGAATCTAATTCCACCCCCCCCTCCCCCCCCAGCAGGAAGTCCAAATAGATTTTGCCAAGAAAATTGGTTCAACAAGCTTGCACTTCAGTGACTTATTTTCGCAGAAGACTCCACGTGTTCTGCATCATGTACGAATGCCCGAAAAAAAACGCAGTCTTCTTAGTTCCTCTTTGTCCCGCCACCTCCCCCCCCCCTCTCACCCAGGAGGCCCTGATCATGGCCAGCGTGGAGCACCCCCACCTGGTGCGCCTGCTGGGCGTGTGCCTGAGCCCCACCATCCAGCTGGTCACCCAGCTCATGCCCCACGGCTGCCTCCTCGACTACGTGCACGAGCACAAGGACAACATCGGCTCGCAGCTGCTGCTCAACTGGTGTGTCCAGATCGCCAAGGTAGGGGCCACGACGAGGCATTTTTTATTTTTTGTTGCACGCATCATGTTGCTGCCACGCTCCAATGTCTTGTTTGGTGTCGGATGTTTTCGATCCGACGCGTAACCTGCGCAGGTGTCTTCTGGGCGTTGAATGTGGATCCGCGCGAGAAGCTGCAGAGAGAAGTCTGCGAGCAGTTGGACGACGCGTCGTTTGAGTTTAATGTTGTTGACTTGTTCCTATTAATCTCCTCCAGTTTGCCCCCGTTGATCCTAATTATCCTCACTGCTTGACACGCTGACCATTCCCACAAACCCTTCACAGTTGACACGAAGGGCCCCTGACGTCGTTTTCGGCAGCGGGCATGCCTAGTTTGCTTGGAAGTCTGTCTTAGGAGAGCATCAACACGCATTATCCTCTCCGGGGGGGGGGGGGGGGGGGGGGAATGAGTGACGGCGCGAGAAATTAAACGAATTAAACAGCCCGACGCGGCACACGCAAACTAAATCTGCACCCTGGGTTCATGAAAAACAAAGCATCGAGGCTCTGAATATTCGGTGTGCTTCCGCTTACCCGAAGATGTTTTCCGTTGCCGACGGGGTCGACGGGGGCCAGACTGCTCCGCCTGCGGGACGGCACCCGGGCGCCGTTCCATTATGCGCCGGCATCTGCCGCGGCACAGAGGCCGCCGACACTGAGGCGACGTGGAAATGAGTCCCCGTGACATCGGAGGTGACTGAGGGGGGGGGGGGGGGGGGTTCCTGCAGTCAGTCTGTAGCGTTCATCTGATGGCTGATCGGACAGAGGTGCACATCCATTGGGTTTCTGAAAGAATCACATCTGGTTTCTGTCCTGATGTTACAACACACAAATCAAGGCTTTTCATAGACATGCATGGCTTCTCTTTTTCCGTTCATGCATCTTTTGCTTGTTGCCCGTTTCATTTTTTTAAGTTTCGTTGGGAAGAAAGAACATGTTGAGATGCCAGCTGTCCATAAGACTCTTTCTTTTTTTTTTTTTTTTTTTCCTGCCAGGTGTCACACCGTTTGTCAATGTGTTGCTACGAGCTCCTCACCAACCAGCATGCTGTCCGGGGAAAAACAGTTAACCCATAAATTGCTTGTTCACAAGTGACCCTCTGCTCCTATATTCAGATAATGTTCTCCTTCAAAAGGACTCGGGCCATTGGAATTGATTCATATGGGTCATTGTAGAGGCAATATGTCCAAGTAAGTCAGGGATGAGAGCTGTGCTTTCACGGGGTTGGAGGTTATTGAGGGAGGACTTAACCCTTTATTTCCCCGTGATGGATGAGTCCCAGGAGCACGGGCAGCAGGTTACTTAGGCAGGGACTTATTGCCGTAATTGGATTCGATTTCACCTGCGGCGGCCAGAGGGGAAGTGTCAGTTTCTTAGTGGTTCTAGAAGTGAGGAAGAGCGAGAGCGAGTATCATTCACGACTGTCCTCGACGCGCCCGCCCCCCCCCCCCCCCCCCCCCCCCTGACACTCGACCCTGGCTCGGTTTTAGACTGCTCTGCGATTCCAGTAGGGTCGAAGGCGCCTGACTGACTGAAAATCAAAGACTGATAATTAGTTTTCATTGAGGGAATTTGGGAATCAAGGGTGGGGGGGGGACTTGATTACATTCTGACTCCGCTCCTCACGGGCTCAGGTACTCGTTAGGCGCCATGAGTTCCAGAGCACGCGGGACGGGAGCTAAACGCTCTCGGCAGTGAAGCCAGGAAAGCTCGTTCCTTCTGTTTTATTGCCCTCTTGGATCTTCAGTCACATGACCCCCGAGTTATTATCCAGAGCCGGGAAAAGAGATTCTGGTGCGTGTGCGCGCGCGCCTTTGTGCCTTTGTGTGTGTCCGAGCAGGTGCCCGAGTGCGTTTGTGCACATGAGCCCACTAAATAACTCCTCTGGGCGATGCCTGCACTCTCGTGGTAACGACGTGAGACTCGTCCTCCGGGAGGATGGGGAAAATGATCTTTCCCCCGGCCTTCAGTTAGCGTTTAAAGGGCTGTTGTTACATTTTTTTCTGCTTAAATATTGGAAAAAATAGACTCCAGTATTTTTCTTTTTCTGTCCAATTATTCCTCTGAGGGTAAGGATTAATTCCACAATTAACCAATAACAGAAAATCACCTGTTTTTAAAAATAACTGCCATTTTCGTCCTTGGATTTTTGTTAAATATTACATAGTGCAGAACTGAGGAAATGTAAATACCGAGGTACAAGTATCTCCAAAGTGTACTAAATGAATAAATAAGAATAATTATTATTATTTTATTAGAATAATAAAGCTACGATGCAATCGGAACCAGGTGGAGAAAAACGTTGTTGTTTTCCTGCACAGCCATAACATTGTGGCAATTTCCCCCCCCAAAAAACACCTTACCCCACACGCCCCCCCCCCCATCCCCCCCGCCACAGCAGCACAAACAGCGGCCGTATGTGGGCTCTGACCCGGGCAGGTGACCGCTGTGCTGCAAATGGATTGGCCAAGGCCCGTCGCCAGGCAGTGACTCTTCATCACTGAGTGTTTTGGGCATTGAGATAATGGCCCCCATTAATCTCCAGCCACACTCAGGGCTGTCCCCCCCCCCCCCCCCCCCCTCCCAGCGCCACACACAATGAGTGACGCTCGCATAACGGCACACACACATTCACATTATGCGGGACACACACAGAGGTCTCTTTGGATCCGTGCGAATGGCCTGTAATTTATTAGTCTCGATCTTTCCTTTCTCTTTTTTTCTCCCCTCTCATCCTTCTTTTCTGTTCCTTTCCTAAACTTCCTTTCCGGTGGGTTGTGTGTCCTTTTCTCTCTTCTTCTCTCTATCTCTTTTTTTGGCTTTTCCTTCTCTCCTCTCCTTACATATCCTTTTCTATTATTACACTTTACCCACCGTCTTACCCTTCCCTTTCATAAATGGGCTCGAGTAGCGCGGTTTCCATGGTGGCCGTGTGCTCGCTCATGTTTGTCAAAGGTCAAAGTTGGCCCTCTGCCTCTCCTTCCATACTAGCCTCTCAGGGCCACAGATCCTGAAGTGACCTTTTCTGTCTGTGCGTGTGCAAATGTTTGTGTAGCCGGAGAAAACAAGGGATTTTCTGACCTTGCTCTGCGTCTCCATCTTGTCTCCGTCTTCTCTTTATTAGTCCTTCTCTCTCTCCTCCTCACACACACATATACACAGTGTTTTTTTCATTGGATTTTGGATTATTAATGGAATAATTAGGTTTGGGATGTATTTTAATGAACAAATCAATCACTGAATTAAATATGGGATTGTAAGCGAGTGTGTGCAGGGCTTCGGCAGTCTTTTAATTTGGCTCCCCCCTCTTCTTCCCTCTCTGTCTTCCTCTCCTCCGGCTCAGTATAATGAAAGTAAAATAGATTTGGCAAGTCGCTGTCCGGCCCGTGAAATGATTGGCCTTGGCAGTGACGCCTGCGCTGGATGAGGGTCTTGATTGTTGTTGTTTTTTTGATGGGGGGGGGGGGGGGTCGGCTCGGTGAGGCCTCGTATCTAGGCCACATCTTACAGACTTTACAGCTAATGTTGGCGCTGAATACTGACCTCCAAAAAAATTGTCCAAGGTGAGCTTCACACCGTGCTGGTAGTTTAAATAGATGCTTCCAGTGATACTCGGGGGTTTCAGGTGAGGGGGGGGAGTACGTCTCCCCGCCCACCGCTTAGAGACGTGTGTATATAATGTCCTCGCGTAGAGGATAGTGTGTCTGTGTGTCCAGCTTTGTGTCCCGCGGTGGTTGACACCGTAGAAGCTGCTCCTGGTTTTACGTTTTCTCCGTCCTGTGATATAGAATTCATGTTTGTTTGCATCAACTGAATGAAGACGACGTAAGCCCATTTTTCACCCCGGCGTGGATGCATTCCGGCAGGTGGAGCATGCGCGGTGGTCGGTTAGAAGTCGATGCACGTGTGGCAGCTAAGCACTTTTTCAGGTTTAATTCACTTCGATTTAAATCTTAGGTTTAAGTACATTTCGGATGAACATTGATATGTTGCAGCCATGAAAACGGCACTGTAACATGGTAATACTAGTGGTAAAAATGCCGAAAATGGTGATAGTTGACCTTACAATGAGTCATTTGGCAAAAACAATTGCAGCTCAAGGTCTTCCTCATTGCTCTTAGTTAAAGCTGCACGGGCCAATAGCATCACACTATCACCAATTCCATCATGTCACCATGCAGCTCAGAGCTTTTTGGGAAAGCGCATCACGCCGTGGCAAACAGTGCAACCCATAATGCTATTCTACTTCCTGAAAAGAAGAAAAACAGTGAGCCGCTTTCCGTCCTCCAAACACACACACACACACACACACACACACACACACATGGAGGGACGCAGAAAGTGGGCACCTGTCCCTGCTGATGCAACGAAACGAGGAAATGTGGCGGAGGGAGATCGAAGAGGAAGAGCGGTCAGCAGCGGGATAAGCCCCCCCCCCCCCCCCCTCCCGGGGTCTTTCTAATTATCTGTAAGGATCAGCAGTGCTCAAGGATGCATAAGGGGAGGGATTTGACTGCTAGATCCACTGGATAGAAAGGCCTGATCGGAGCGGTCACCTCACTCTGCATGCACACACACACACGCACACACACACACACATGCACGCAGAGGCCGAGGCTCATTAGACGCAGGCACACGGACGCGTGCGGGAATCCTCTTGCGGCTCCATTTCCCAAACTGCTGACTCGTCCTGCTGACTCAAGTCCTGCGAAAGTCATTTTCCCCCCCAAAAAAAGAAGAAGAAGAAGACGAGTGATTCCGCTGCGGCTCCCGTTCCGTTAAGTGGCGTCAAGTTTTCCCGTTTCCCGGGACAAAGGTTCCACGCAGTGATAATCCGCCGCGTGCCCACGTCCAATCACGAGCATGAACACATAGGCTCTGTATTCCCACTCGGCCACGGGCCTCCCGGTCAATTAAAGGTAAAATAAACTAAACACTTCTCCCCCCCCCCCCTTCCGGCAATCTGGGCGGCCGGCGAGCTGTTGGTCGGGTCGTTAGCGTCCTGAGCGACGGAAATGTCACCCCCTGTTGGACTGTTTCAGTTTGAGGTTGACTTGAAGGAATTGCAACTTCACATCAACGCCTTTCGCTTCAAAAGAGCGCGCGTTGATGTCACTGATCAAGTTGTTTCCCCCTTTCTAATCCCGCACATTATACCCCCCCCCCCCCCTAAAAAAAACAAATATTGACATTTGCTTATGTAAATTTTCCAGCGGCGGCCTTTTATCGGCGGCTCGGTGACATTTCGGATGGGTCTCTCCGTCCCACAGGGGAGATGAGATCATGGTCATGCAGCTCGGGTGATTTTACTTTTTTTCTCGTTCCCTCTCTTGGGGGAGGCGGCAATTAGGAAGGGAGACTAGCGAGCGGGGGTTAGAACCTGGCGTCGCCCCCCCTCGCCAACCGACCCGCTGACCTGGAAACGCGTGGCTTTCCAAAAGGAGATTCTCTCCTCGATGCGAGTTGTTTCCGAAACACATTCATTCCTGCCTCTTCCATTTTTCCCCCTTCCCCCCCGAGCGGGCCCATTGTGCGCGCTCCTTATCGCACCGGTCCCAGCCCTCGGCGCGCCGGCGGCCCCACATTCCTCACGTCGTCGCCGCCTCTCCGCCCCGCTCAGCGCCAGGGGGAGGGGGAGGGGCCCCGGTGCTCCACACTTGTGGTGTCTGTTTTTGTGTTTTTTTTCAGCGAGTGATTTCCTGTTACATCCGAAAAGTGCGATATGTTAACACCCGGATCTTCGTGCACAATGGGGCAGATGTGCCATGTTCACGAGCAGTGATTGACAGCTGCGTTGGAGACTCCCCTGATGCCACCTCGAGCCATCAGGAGCACTAATATACATCTAACTTGGCGTTTCGGCTGCGGCTTCTGGAGCCGACGAGCTGTCTCACAAAAAGTAACGTTTCTGCTCCAATACCTTGAGAGATTGGCTCTTTTATGGCTACAAGTTCCGAGCGAATGTAATCAGGCGCCTTTGAAATCTTTGCGTGTTCGCCACCGCCCGCTTTTTCCTTTTGCCAGTGACCTGCCCCGAGGGGCCCGATGTCGCAATTTCACCGGCCGCCGCCCCCCCTTCCCCCCCCCCCCCCGATGTCACAGCCTTCGAGACGCAGACGAGGGCTTTCGGCAGGTACTTAAAGGCTCCTGCGTGAACCTTAGGAGCAGATTGTTGGTCCCGATCCAACCTGCAGACCTTGGAAATGAACTTGAGCGTACGTTAGGGCCGCGCCGCGTGCGTACCGATTTTTTCATTTTTCACCTGGTCGTGTTGCTCAGGTGCTTCAGGTTCTCAGCATTGCTTTGTTCTTGTCAGGGAACTAAAGGAGACTCGGCGAGATGCAATTTCCGCCTGTTTTTGTGCGTAAACAAACACTTCATCTTGGCAAAAGAGGTCAGTTGTAAACATATACTTTGAACTCTTGGAGGGTGCATGGCTACAATTGTAGGTCCCTCACTGAGGCAGAAGGCTTTGAAATAATAGTAATAATGGCTTAGAGAGAGAGAGCCAAAAGGGAACTTGCCTCCCAGGCAGGTACTTTACACTTTCACCCACCATTCATTTGCGTTGTTGTTGCAATTTGCAGTTAGCGTCTTTTTGTGCTGGATTTTGCACAAATAATTCATTAGGTGACCGACGCACATTCATTTCAGGAATAAACCGAAGCCTGCAGGCAATCAGGGAAGCTCCGCCAGAGATGACAGGGGCTGTCTCTCTCCCTGTCGTCAAAGCCCCACAAAAAGGAAGGACAGTGATGTTGTTTACCAGAGTTGGCAGGTTTAATTACTCCCCCCCTACAAGCTCCTGTATTCTGCACTATATACAACCCACCTGACCACAAATTATCCAATTCCACTTCCATTTCCAAAGCCTCCGAGGAGTGTAACACTTAAGGGGTGTTAAATCAGCCCGCCCCACACCTCCTCCGCTGGGACCCGCGTGTTTACCTCCAGCCGAAAAAGGAATCGGCTCACATCCCCCCCCCCCCATTCCCCCTGTCAGAGCGACGGCCTCCCCTCATTGTGCTGTCACTTTAAGCCGAAGTGTATTAATGAGCCGTGCGGGCCATTGATTCCTAATTCCTCTCGACGTTGACATTGGGGATAAATATGGCGTCTTCGGGCTTATTGTAATCAGCGCGGCTATCGATCGGCTGCCCGCGCCCCACGCAAGTAATCTATTTTAAATACACTTTCAATCAAGGGGGGGGGTTGTTTGGGGTCTTGTCCCGGTGCTTTGGCGAGGACAAATGCACCGGCAGGCGGGGGGGGGGGGGGGGGGGTGTAAGGGTTAAGCGTCCCCCCCCAACTGGTGCATGAAAGGGCGAGCGAGAGACGCGCAGGGACGGACTGACAGATGGAAATATGGCGCCGCGCTCAGTGGAGGGTGTCCCGCTTCGACGTGTGCGCGCGTGGACGCCGTCCCCCGGCCCGCCCGGTAGGATGATGGATGAGGGCTCGGGGGCCGGCGGCGGGCCAGACGTCGGCGCTATCGATTTGTCCTCACATTCGTCTGGGAGGAGGCCACGATGTGTTCCCTCGCACACACACACACACACACAGCATTTCAAGCGGGCCGCCGTTTCTCTGGTTTTTTGAATTCTCCATAGTCTGCCGAGCACAGTGACATGGAGGTGTTTTCTTTATCGACCCGCCTGCAAAGTGGCGTCCGCTTGTTTAACTCCCGGAGCGCCTCAGTCCCCCCCCCCCCAGGTTTTGTCCAGGTCAGAGCGCGCGAGTCGGGGGGGGGGGGGGCAGCTCTGCGATCGAGGCTTTTGTTTGCGCCCCCACCGGGGCCCGCTCTGCTCGTTTGGCGTTCATAATCAACGGTAACAAATTGCAGGGGCATTCGACGTTCTCCGTGTGCAGCCATCTTGAAAATGGGCCCCAATTGCAGTTGTACGATCTGCAATCGGTGCAGTCATATGGGGGCGGGGGGGGTGGGTGGGGAGAGAAATGCACCGCCGCGAGATGTCCTCTCACCCGCATCTATATTTAATCATGTCACCTGGAAAATGATGCCTTTTGAATTTCCTACAATATGCTGTATTTCCACATGTCGATATAAAAGAGGTTTGATGAAAGATTTCATGATGGCAGTTGTGGCAATATATCTCTGCGAGGGGGCTGACATTTACCTCATCGACGATCTGGCACTGCACCAATCTCGGAGTGAGCGATGATTGACGGCTCCGCGAGGAAGATTCCTAGTCATCTGACCTTCTCGCGCTCTCTCTTTCTTCCAGGGGATGATGTACCTGGAGGAGAGGAGGCTGGTCCACAGGGACCTGGCGGCCCGGAACGTGCTGGTGAAGTCGCCCAATCACATCAAGATCACCGACTTCGGCCTGGCGCGGCTGCTGGACGCCGACGAGAAGGAGTACAACGCAGACGGGGGCAAGGTTGGTGTAAGTGGAGGCGTGAGCATGTCTGTGTTTGCACTGCTTACCCAAAGGAGAAAGGAGAGCTTGCAGAAGAAGAAAAAAAAAAAGGTTAGCATCATTTGTAAATTAAAAAAAAAAGTTGTTGCTGGTGAGCAGGTTGTCAGGTCTTCAAGGCCATAGGCGTGTGTGTGTCTCTGAGTGTGTGTGTGTATTTAGGAGAAAAAGATGGTAGGATTATGGAGCAAAATAAATAATCAGAATTCAAAGGGGTGACCTGAACCTTATCTGGCACACCGCCCTGCACGTTGGCATGTTCCATCGCATAGTTTGCCCCACGGCTTTGTGCATTTCGGAAGAATGTCCCAATCCACCTACTCAGCCGGCCGACATACATATGCATTTTAATTCATTTGGTTAATAGTGATGGATACAATATTGTTTCTTTGATTTGTATTCTTTTATCCTCAACATTTATTTGTCTACTGTTTATCCTTTCTTGCACACAAACTGAAGAGCTTGCCTACACTTTGCCAGTGTATTCTTCTACTCTTTGTCACACCGCGTCTGAGCTGCTTCAGAGAACATGAAACTTGGCTGCATTTAAACCTCATTGAGGGGGCTAATATGATAAAACACAATAACAATTTGGCTGCAACTTACCAGATGTTATCCAGCTGCGATGTTTTGTTGTTTTAGAGAAAAAAAACAAATAGGAACGAGAGAAACATCTGACATTTTTTTTATGTTTCACTTTTTCCAACCAACCATCTGGATGTTTTGAATTTTAAGTGGCGTGGAGCGACATCATTACCAATTGAAGAGCCGAGAAACTCTTTCTGGCCGGGCCTCGTGAACTTCGTTTCAACAGTATACAATTTAGAAGCACTTCATCCAAATGAATAATGCAGCCACAGCTTCCAATCAGTTTGTTTTGTTTGGGGACCGAGACCACATTAATCAGAAGCCCCTTCTCCTTCTCTCACTTGAGACGCGCTATGCAAATTGTCCTGATCAACTCGCCTTACTTAATTGGCTTGTTCAGCAGGAGGCCCGCGAGGCAGACGCTGTCACCGCCGGGCAAATGAAAAATAAACCACTTCCTTAAACGGGACCGTCTCGGTGTAATGCGGCCCGCTCGAGTGCGTGCGCGGGCATTCGCCGCGGCCCTGATGAACGAGCGCCGTAAAGACAGATGATGGGGAGGAACCAAACGGGGATGAAGGCCCCCCCCCCCCCCCCCTCCTGAAGAGCAAACGTGCGTGTCGGGCTCACGGCGTGGAAGCAGCGGGAGCGTGTTCCAAACGTTCCGCTAAAGGCCAGACGACTGGTGTCCTTCTCACCAACGGCGACGGCTTCAGTTTGAGGCGATTGGCCAATGCGACCTCATTCTGTGCCTCAAAATGAAGCTAACCCGTCGCACTTAGGTGATAATGAGCAGAGTGTGGCTGAGGGCACTGTCTATATATCCCGATACCTCTCAGACACTGGATTAAAAAAACGAGGCAGCTTTTGGGCAAAATAGCTTCAGTGTGGAGATGTTCCACTCGAGTGTACTGGGTGTAAAGCTCTGTGATTCAGTGGGTGTCCCTCTCTCCTCAGATGCCCATTAAATGGATGGCTCTGGAATGCATCCACTACAGGAAGTTCACCCATCAGAGTGACGTGTGGAGCTATGGTGGGTGCTACGTGTCCTTCATCAGTGTGTGTGTGTGTGTGTCTGTGTGCGACCAAACAAGTCCTGAAATCCTCCGTCCTTCTGTTTGCATATTGTCGCCGCCTTTATCTTTCTGCTCATCTTGTTCTCTGGCTCTTTGTCTCACCCCCCCCCCATCCTCCAGGAGTGACCATCTGGGAGCTGATGACCTTCGGAGGAAAGCCGTACGACGGCATCCCCACGCGAGAAATCCCAGACATCCTGGAGAAGGGGGAGCGCCTGCCCCAGCCGCCCATCTGCACCATAGATGTCTACATGGTCATGGTCAAATGTGAGCAGACACGCGTGCACTCACACACTCACACACACACACACACACACACACACTCCCGAACCAGACGTGTTTGGCAAATGTATAGGGAACAGAGCTGTTGTCATCGTAGATCTCTCTCTCTCTCTCTCTCTCTCTTGAAATGACCAGATTAAACTATTAGAGATCTGGAAAATCTAAATATTATTAGCATTAATGGTATAAAAATGAATCATTAGCACTGCTCATTGTTTAAAGAAATTGTCCACAAACCCTGCAAACACTCCCTGGGGTATTAAAGGGAACTATCTTCAAGTTGTACTTCTGCAGAATTTGACCATAAAACGTAGTCATCAGTGAAATGGAAAGCGGTCGTCCCCTCGTCCCACATATCACACACTCCCTCAGCTCCAGGTGACGGTGTTAAAAGGTCGGGGTAAACGTCAGCTTATTTTCAAATGGCTTTCCAACGCAACTTGAGGTGTCACGGACGAGCCGTCGTTTGAATCAAAGCGTCCGGGTCTTCGATATGCTCCCCGTGAGGCGCCGCCGGGAGCTCCGGGACTCAAAGAGAGGGGGGGCAACGCGCAGAGAGTCGAAATGAAGCGAAGGGCAAGTCGTCCGCAGGGCACGGGGCGCGAATGAGACGCCGGCTTCCGGCCCGCGGCGTGCGCCACGCACCCTGCGTCCATGCCACGCGCCATCCGCACCAGCGCGGCGCCCCAAAAGGCCTCGGTTCTCTTGAACAAATTCTTTTGCTCTAATTTTGCATCTGTGCTATGAATATCCTCCCAAAGGCCACGCGTGTTGAAAGAGGATGATGTGATCCAGCTTGGAGCTTGGTATCAAAACTCGGGTCCCATGACAAAAGAAATCCCGTCCGCTGCAAAATGTCATGAGGTTTAATTCTTGTTCCAAATGAGAAAAACGACTTCCAGTGGCTTTTGACACCACAGAAGCAACCCTGAAAGCCCTGGAGCCATTTATCCTAATGACAAAGCCAACGGTTCCCCTCCGGAGGACAAGAGTCATTTGTGTGCTTCTAAAAATGTCTAGACAATAACGTTGTAAATGCTGAGGTCAAAGAGGTTCCGCTTGGGCACGGCCCTCCCATTTATTAGTAAAAGAATTGTTATATTCTCCCACCGCTGTCTGGTTAAACTCAACGTAAAGCCGCGGAGCTTCTCCTCTCCTGCTTTTTACACGTTGACCGAGAGCCGCTCGGCCCCCGATGGGGGTCAAATGGAGTTTGATTGCTGGAGTAATCGCAGCTCACTTAGGTAATGTCCGTAAATAAAAATAAATTAAAAGGAAATGAAAGCGGGTTCCACTCCGCCACGGATCCGTGGAACCTCCCTCCCGGACTGCCGCAGGCACCGAGTCCCGACTTTAGCCTCTGCTGTGGAATATGTAAACGCTGACACTGGAGTCGGCTGCTGCGTTGCAGTCTAATCCGAGCTAGGGAAGCAGTCACCTCACCAGGAGGGCATCTCCGGAGGCCCTCGGGGAGGGGAGACGCGATCTCCTCCGCCCTCACAGCTGCCCTTGAGCGGAGCCCTTAGAATGGATGAGGAAAAGCCACCAAAAAAAACCCCATCTACCATTGTTTTCATTTCTGTTCCATCTCTATCAGCTTACAGCTTACTCTCTTTGAGTGTTTTCTTTTTAAAGACCTCCTCTGCTCCATCACCTCGTCCCGCAGGCTGGATGATCGACGCGGACAGCAGGCCGAAGTTCAAGGAGCTGGCGGCTGAGTTCTGCAGAATGGCCCGGGACCCCCAGCGCTACCTGGTCATCCAGGTGGGTTCTCCTCCACGAGCCTCCCCTGTCGGAGCGCTGGAGGCCTTTAAATCACCCCGAGGAGGACACACATTTCTTACATTGCGCCTCTTTCAGGGAGATGACCGCATGAAGCTGCCCAGCCCCAATGACAGCAAGTTCTTCCAGAGCCTTCTGGAGGAGGAGGACCTGAATGACTTGATGGATGCTGACGAGTACCTGGTGCCTCGGGGCTTCAACGCGGCCCCTCCGTCGTACACCACCAGGCCTCGCGTCGACTCCAACCGAGTAAGCCGTCAGCACACGAAAACATCAGTTTTTCATCATACGGAATATTTGAATTTCTCTCTGGTAGGGCCGTGCTGTATCGTACCGGTGTCACGCCACAACGAACGACGTTGCTCTTCGGCAGGCGGCAGAATTTATTTTCACACGTCATCAAAGAGCGAATGAAGAACACACAACAAACGCCCTTTAACACAATTGTGACACATTTCTAACACTAATAATTGTACATTTATAAAAAATTACCCCGCCGGACTGCATCCTGAGTACAGCTCACAACAAGAAGTAGAACATGGAAAATAATCCGACCTAAGTTACGTTAGGTCAGAACAGATTCATTGCAAAGTCTGTCGAGCCGCTGGTATTTCCTCTGGTAGCATCACTAGCAGCCACCACAAGCTAACACGCTAACGAGCTAACGCGCTAACCTGCCGGCCAGCTGCGAGCAGCAAACATCTGTCGTCCTTTCCGGGGTCAATGAATGAACGTGTTTACTTGAGAAAACCACTCAGGGTGCCGCGCGTTCAAGGTTGACGCCCCGAAACTCCCTCGATTTTAGCGGTCAGAACGCAGCCCGGTGCAGGCGGTCATCTAATCTGGGCTCATTGGCTCTCGAGCTCGGACACTTGAAGAGAGGAGCGGATAATGACTGGCTTTGAAGCCTGGATGAACGGAGGAGTTTCGGAGGAGGGGGGGGAGTTGAAGAACGTGAGAGTAGGTGGACGCTTAAAAACCTCAGGACATTCTGTTGTTTTTTTTTCGCTTTTCGTGATTGCTGCTGCTGCAGAGCTGGCGAGAGCGCCGAGGAGTAGGCCCGGGTTAAACAGCCTGCGGCGAGCCAACAGCGCACCTCGAGAAGCCCTCTGCTTCAGATGTCATGTTTTGTATATCCTTGTGGGTTCTTTTGTTCTTTTTAAGGTTCAGGTGTTTGGATCGCAGCTTTACCTTCGCTGCCCTTCACAGTCCCTTAAGGCACATGACTATTCTGTCAGAACTTTCTTGGAGAATTATACTCGCAGCAGGCAGCTGCACTGGTTAAAAAACTGTGCGATAGTTGGCGTTAAACTTAAACTCAAATGTTAGAATTCGCCTCTGGTTCAACTGAACTGTTGACATCTTTAGTTTAGTTTCGGCTCCTTTGTCACCAAATAGTTGCAGAGTGTCATACAAAAGTTTCCCAAAGTTGTTTTGAATGGAGAAACTACAGTTAGCTAGCAGTTTGTCCTGTTTGTACTCTTTGCCTCCGAACCAGTTTGGCTATCGAGATGGTGGCCCGAACCCAGTGGAGGGCTCGGCGCCGGGGGCCCAAGCCTCCGTCGTGAACCCGGAGGCCGCGGGGGGAACCGGGCCGGCCCTGGAGGACCAGCGCTGCAACGGGAGCCTGCATCAGAAGAGCCAGGGCCCGGCCGGAGGAGGAGAGGACAGCGGGGGCCAAAGGTACAGCGCCGACCCCACCATCTTCCTGGGGGAGAGGGCGCCCAGAGGGGACACCGACGAGGACGGATACATGACGTCCACGAAGGACAAGAGCTCCTCAGGTACTCAAGGTGAAATAGAAACAAAGATGTATTTTATTTACAAAGCACAAAGAGAGGAGGATGGAAAACTTTCTGGAGTTTGGCAAGTCATTGTTCTGATGATGCATGTTGGGTGTTGTATTGTACTGTAACTAAAAAGAATTCACCCCGTTATATTCATTTCTCACCTATCTGTGAAACACAAGTGACACATTGCAATAGAAATATGAATGAATGGAATTTGAGCAAGTGCACCGTGTACAGAGCGCACTTCACACTGCATCTCGCTCACGGAGTAAATGTGCTTCTGAGTAGCCGTCGTTTCGCCTGTTTTATTTCATTCCATTGATTCAAATTGCTTCCCAGTTTCCTTGAGCGGTGAATTCTATCTACTACAGAGTCATGTTTGCCTTTGATCATAATTCGGCTCTCGCGCTGCCGTCTTTGATTTTTGAGCAGCTCAAAAATATAACAAAGCCCGCAGCAAAATGCATCTGATGCAATGTCAAGGAGCGCAAGAGTGGGCAAAATCAATAGTTTTCACGCCCCACTATTATAGCGCTTGGAAGCAGCAAAGAGGGGTCATTTGCTGGCATTTTCACCCCTGGCAGATGGAGTATCCAGTGCCAAAGAACTGCTGGCATGTTGCCCATCTGGTCCTCAGTGGCTGCCATTATCGCCATTATCATTTCCATCTTCTCGGCTCATTAGCGAGTGATAACTTTCTCCTGCTCTCCTTCAATTTCTGTTCCTTTCGTTTGTTCTTCTCTTAATTTGATATCTGTAGATCTTTTCTTTGTCTTATTCTAAACACCCTGTCTCTCTCCCTCTCTCTTGTTCCTCCCTTTCCTGTCTGATCCGTGCCTCAGAATACCTGAACCCCATCGAGGAGAACCCGTTCGTCTCGCGGCGTAAGAACGGCGAGGTGCACGCCTTGGACAACCCCGGCTACCACAGCACGCCCAACAGCCAGCCCAAAGGAGAGGACGAGTACATCAACGAGCCGCTGTACCTCAACACCTTCCACAGCCCCGTGGACCTGAGCCTAGAAGCCCTGAGGAGAAACGGCCTGCCGCTGCCCACCCAGCCCCCTTCTTGCATCGCTCCCATCGGCTCCCACCTCCCGCTCGCCATCCAGACCGGCCTGCCCCACTACCCCCTCGCCGCTGGTCAGCCCTCTCCGTCTGGCATGCCGTGCCACCACGGCCCGCCGGCCCACGTCGTGCACGGCCACCACGCCGTCAAGCCGCCGGGGCACGCCGGCCTTCCCGGCGGCCAGAGCCAAGCGCAAGGCTGCCAGCCGGGGGCCCCGCCCGCCATCGGGCACGGCAGCCTGCCGGCTTACCAGATCCACGCCGCCGCGCACCCCGCCAGCCTGCTCAAGCACGGGCTGACGACGGGCAAAGTCAGCGGCAAAAAGCTGAAGGTGACCTTTGACAATCCAGAATACTGGCAGCACAGCTTGCCTCCCAAGCCGTCGAACCCGGCGGCCCCCGAGGGCGCCCAGGGCGGCTCCGCCAACGCCAAGCTCTTCTACAAGCAGAACGGACACGCGCGGGCGCCGGCCGCGGCCGACAACCCAGAATACCTGTCTGAGTTTTCCCTCAAAGCCGGCGCCGTCTTGCCGCCTCCGCCTTACCGGCAGCGGAACACTGTGGTCTAAATCGTTCCACTTGATAAAACGTTCCTCTATCTGCTCCGCCCCATCGCCACCCCCCACCCGCCTCGTCCCCTCTGCCCTGCGACCCGAGACACCCTCCCCGGTTCCACACAGAGGCGAGCGGCCACGACCAGAGCCCCCGAACTCTTTGCGAACAGCGGGCCAGCTGCTGCAGAACCCAGACCCCCCCCCCACCCCCACCCCTTCACCGCGTCCCACCCCCGTCCATCTCCGTCCTGTAGATAGAGACTGCGCTCCAAGGTCACAGAACGGGAAGGCTGAGCGGGGCACTTTGACCCCCCATGGCCTCCAACCGGATGCTCTCGGGCTCCGGGGGGGCCGACTGTAGGGACAGCGGCGGATTTGCTGACCTTGTGGACTGAGGCCAAACGACACACAATGTACAACGTGAAGATAAAAGGGCCGCGATGGTTCAGTCAAGACTTAAAGGACGAAGCGCCGAGAGCCGATGAGTTAAATTCAGTCCTGTTGCCTATAGGATTTAAACCGTTTCTTCTCTACTACTCCGTCAGATATGTGAAACTCATCTACTGTTGCTGTGGTACTGTGATGATCAAACCTACAGTGTGCTATAGTTCAACTCACAAGGAAACTCTTGTTTTTGACTGGCTGCTGTCTGCAAAAACAGCCTTTTCTCCAAGCCGAAGGGGATTAGGGGAAAGAAACACTGAAAACTATTTTATAAGCCCTGGCTGCAGTGCTGAAAAGGTGGACTTTAATTCACTGGTCTCCCCATTCAGACCGCGAGGCTCACTTGAAAGGGTGAAGCAGCTGAACTAAAAATGGTGATTATAGACACAGAGAGCGAACAGATTCTACAGAGAGGGGAGGGGAAGTCGGCGCTCCACCCTCCTAATGAAGACCTGGAGGAAGGAGCGAGACAGAAGAAGAACCACGCTGCTATGCGCGTGGCCTGTGGGGAAAGGCGTCAGGGAGTCGGGATCCTTTCTGATTTTGCCACTAGTTCTCATCGAGTTACAGCTCCTGGGCTGGACGCCGCTCGTCACCACAGCGGCAGATGGCGCCGCTGCCTCGGCTCGTCACGGGTGGCACCTCCGGCAGCTTCAGTCGGCATCAAAATGCTCGATATTCAGCGGGACCTCATTATACTCATCAACTCGCCCGACGAGCATCGCTTCGACCCTCAGTGCCGACGCCTGAAGAGCACTGCTGGTCCAGCCCGGGGGGGGGGGGACCTGTGGGTGGGAGAACACCGTCCCGCGTGCCAGAGATGGAGAATGAAAAGCCGTAATGATGGTTTGCCCCCCCCCCGCGGCCCCGTTCCACATCTCAGTTTAATCAATATGAGCAAAATCTTGTCGTTTCTCAACCCTTTTAAAAGTCTTGCTGTCCACCCATAACCCCTTGTTAATGTCATGTAATTATTTAGTCATCTGCCCGGGCTTTTTTCTTATCGCTGGTATTTATTTAGCGTGTTTCAACGTCCGCCTCTGAGATGTCTGTCCTCCCCCGCGGAGCGCGCTTGATGTGTGAAGGGAAGTGTTCCACTTCTGAGAGCAAACGTCAGACAGAGTTTGCGAAGAAAGGCTTTTTAGGTTCTACTGACCACATTCAAGAATGTCCTTGTTTTGGCTTCAAACCGTATTCATAGTGCTGCTTTGATGATGTCATGATTATTTGATGAAGAAATATTTTGTAGTCCCTTTTGGAGCTCTGATTCAACAGACTAGAAAAAGCATTTAATATCACTATGAAAGATTCATTGGGCTTTTCATGGAAGCGCCTGGAAAAATCTGTGCTTCGGGGTGGAGGGAAGAGAAGCAAAGAGGCTCGAAAAAAATATGTGTTTGAACCCAGACCGGATAACACGAAGCGCTGGCGAGGCGAGCGGCCTCGAATGTTCTCGAGAGCACTTCAGAGGATCGAAGACACTCGGCGGCCGCTTTTAATTCGACCTCCTCGAGGGTTCGTTGTCGCCTCGGCGACCTTTGTTCCTCCCTTCCCTTCCGAGCGGCACAATTTGTTCTCTTTTGGGCGAAAGCAATCACTTTGCCTCTCTCTCCGCTGGCTAATGTCTCGTCTCAGATATTCGGCCTTCGGCGTCGGACGTTGTTCGCGGCTGCAAACACTCAAGAACGTTTCAGGCTGATCACTGATCATTTCTTCTTCGTTTCCAGCGCGTCGTGTTCGCTCCCCGCCACGAGTCGCCGTGTTGTACTCGAGTGAATCCTTCGATGTTCCCTCCCACCATAAAAGGCTGCAGTAGAGTCTAGTGTCTAGTACAATATCGCCTTGCATGGTACCCAACGTGTTTTACTGCCCCCCCACCCCCCTTTGAATCTCTACGTTGGTGACAGTATTATATTCTATTTCCTTTGTTGGAGAACCTTTTTGTTTATACTGAATTGTGTTTTTTTTATGGGATATTTTTGTGTACACTACCCTATATAGTCTTTTATTGTCGGGTCGTTTTCCATATAAGGTTGTTTATCTCCGAGGGAGAAAAAAAACGAACCTTCTGTATCGCTTCCCACTATTTTGTTGTTTGTTGTCGTTCGCATCTAAATTGCACAAAACATCGCTTTCGTTTTGGATTATCGGATCAGTACAAATGTACAGAATCTTTGGGGTTTCCTCCAAAACGTCTATAAAACACACTTCAACAACAAATGTGAATAGTATTTTTATAAAGCCCCCAAATGGCCCACGTGGTGAATTTGTACATAAGGAGGTCGACGCTGTGGATTTATATGGTCTGTTTTTTTTTCCTCCCGCCTCCGACAGGTTGTACAAAAGGAGCCGTACATATTTGCTTCATGTGAGTGGACCGTTTGACTAATGGGACTCCAAAAAAGTGCTTGTTGACCCCCCCTCATGTGAAGACCCTCCAGAGTGGCCGTCCTCGTGTGATGTTTCAGTTTAAAAGCGGTGATAGAGGGTCGTGGGGAGGTAAAGGGTGGGAGGGGGGGGGGGGGGGGGGGTCGTCTCTGTTTTGCTTCCCCCTCCCTCCCACTAGCTGACGAACACCTCCTGTCACCTCCCCGTCCTCTCCGCAGTCTGCCGTTGGTTTTGCATGCTCTCAGAGACGGAGACACGTAGTAGAGAGGAGGCCCGCGTTAGCCTCCCCCCCCCCCCCCCCCCCCTCTCGTCCAAGACCCCGAGTTATTTCAAACCATACCCAAAGCTTTATATCATAGAAATACCGTTCCTCATGTTTGTTACATGAATCTGTCAAAAGTATATTTTTAATTTAATATAAATAAAGATTGATTCAATATCTGTTGCCGTGGTTTGGTGATGCTTGGCTTGTGCTGGTTGAATGTTGTGTAAATGAGCTCCATCGGGTTCTGCGTCTTGGGGGGGGGGGGGGGGGCCTGAACCCGAGGGGCTCCGAAGGGGGGGCGCGCTTGTTTCGACCCAACGCAGACATCGCAGAAGCTGTGCGCACTTTGATGCTCAAAGGGACTTGCAGATGAAGACCAGGCAGCGCTCCTCTTCCTCCTCCTCCTCGAAGAGGCCAACGTGCACGTGTAACATTTAGCCGCCTTGAACCCGCTGTTTACCCGAGTGTGGCTTATGTAAACCGAGGCGGGCGACCTCGTTTGCCGCCGCGTACCCGGGCTTTCATTCCCATCATGAATAATACACAACTGTCCAATGGCGGAATGTGAGCTTTCTGAAGTCACTGCTATTAATACTAATGAGGCGTCGGGGCGCTCCAAGTAAACACTGTTTATGAACAGAAATCCTCCGTTTCTCTCTCTGCGCCTCAATTGATGAGCACATCAAGTGGAACCTTCGCGATGCGTCGAAAGGGGGCATCTGCTTCTCTTTTTTTCAACTCTTTTCCAGCCGAGCCCCCCCCCCCCCCCTCCCCCCCCCCAATGGCTGCAGGGCCGTGTCCCGGTGCCTGCTTGGATCCCATTTGATGCTCAGTCACTCGCGTCCCCATGTGGAACTCGCATGATAGACAGATTATCGCTCTCACCTGACAGAAAAGGGGGGGTCGGGGTGTACGAGGCGGGGGTCCTCGGCCCCGTCCCGTGGGCCCGTCACGGTCTGGCCTGCAGCCGACCTGCACTCGGGTTTACTCACACAGCCTGTGTTTATTTTAGCATTACATCAAATATCAATTGAGTTTGGCCGGGCTGAATCTAACGTCTGCTGCCTTATCGCACTCCTCTTCATCATGTAACTGCTAATTTGACATCATTACTCTAACATATCATATCACTTCAGATGGGGTATTTGCATTTTAATAACATGGAAAATGCCCCCCCGGTGTGCTATAATGTGCAATTAAGTTGTGTCCATTATGTTGCTTCCATAATGTGGTTAAAGATATGACACATAAATCACACTTATCTCCCACCGTGAGGCCCCAATAACGTGTTGATGTTTACTGAAATCCAAGGTTGAAACAAGAAGCACGGTTTCCATCTTTAGCCATTATATTGACAGCTCCAGTGGATTTGGGTTATTAATCTCTTGCTCCTCCTTTTTAACACCAGAGCTCTCAAAGCCGCGACAGAAGTGTACAAACAGAGTGTCATTTTTATTCACGGTCATTGATAAGAGAAGGTTTTATGGCTTCAGAGTCCTATCAAAGACATGCACTCAAGAAAAAATAACCCGAGGAACCCGTTTAAAGGCCGCACTCGTTTTGGGATTTGCAAACGACTCAAATGCAACTAACAGCTTGATATCTTTTTCTAATTCGATGTTAACGCTATCGCACGGGGGAGGATCAACATTCTCCAACCCCCCCCACCCCCCGCTAGCTTGAGTCCAAACTTTTGGACGGCGCCATCTCCGTTGCCCGAGGCTCAGACACAAGTCTGGGAGAAAGACCCAAAGAGACGCACCTGCAGCCAGCCAACGAGCACACTGCGGGCGACGGGACGTGAGGCAACTTTTCCACACTGTGTAATGATCGGGGCCCGAGGAGGCAGGAGAGCGAGTGTTTGGCCAGAACAGCCCCCGGGCAGCCTGTCCAGGGCACGGAGCTGCACAAAATCACCTCCGAGAGGCTGGAGGAGACCGGGAGCTCGTTAACTGTGGAGCCGGAGTTCACAAAAATGTTTTCAAAATACACTCATGTGCGCACACGCGTTGGTAGTCACATGTCGCCACGTGTCGCCTCATGATGAGCTGTTCCACGTGTTCCTCTCCCTGTAATCCACACTCCCTCTGCAGGTGAATACTTATCAATCAGTTTAGGTCCTGAATGGAGGTAGCGTTGCTTAGCAACAAATAATCTGGAACTGGTGCAAGTGGATAACTTGGTGAAGCCAGGGTGACTAGACATGGCAAACCTACCACCTGATGGTACTAGTATTTGTTGTTATTTATTGCACCTCAACACACACGCAGCCATGCAGCTGCACTGAGCTTCTTTATAGCTCAGTGCGTGTTGAGAGGTAACTTTCCTCTCTTTGGTCCTGCAGTGATTTGCACCCACACACCTGCACGCGGCCCGAGGACGGAGATGGAGAGCGGTGAACTCGGGCCGGCACCTTTTCTCTCTCGCCGAGCCAAAGCACGCAGGCAGAATGGTCACATTGATCCTGTATCCGAGAGGCCACATCTGTATTGTTTGCCTTTACCTGGCAACGCGCACACTCACACACACAATAAGCACCCAGATTCACAGCTGGGCAAAGAGTGTTCCGTCATCAAATCGTTCCGGCTTTGATGCTTGCCAGTTTGCATCTGTCAGTCGCTTCCTGTCCTGCTGGGGATCTTTATTGTATTTTTTTTAATTTATTTTTTTACAAATGCACCGACCTGCTCCCTCCATTGTACGTCGCCGTGGACAACCGCGAGAAGGCCTGAAGACGTCCAGATGCTCCGTAGCAACTCAAGGATTTGTCAAAGAAAATGATGGCGAACAGTGTGAGAAAAAAAGCTACAGGCGGAAAGCTTTTCTTCTCTTTACTGGATTTGAAATGGCAGCAATTCATTCATCCTGATCTCGATTATTTCTGTTTGGCCGGCTGTGTTGTTTATAACATGATTGCTAGCGAGCTTCAGAGGCGCTTACGTTTTACGGAGAAAGGCTCAACATTTCCTCCCTCATCCTTCATCACCACGTCGGTCCCCTTTGCCAAAAGTGTGTGTGTCGCCGAGCGTGTTTCGGCTCGGAGGTGCACTTTATCCCCAAGTGCATTTCACACAACATTAAACACAGTGAATCCATTTTAAGGCGGATGCTCCTCGCGCGGAAAACCCCGAATCCGGGCGCTTCACGCCGGGCGCCTCTCCTCGCCGCCTCCATCTGGGGAGTGATGTCGGCCGGCGTCCTGAGTGCCGCCACGAATCCAGATTTTTTTTCTTTTTTCTTTCCCCTATACGTGGATATGACTGTTCTCCCCCATGTGTGTGTGTGTGTGTGTGTGTGTCCTGCAGTGGCTGAGTGTCTCTAATCGAGTGAGCCGCTCGCTCAGACGGGAGCTCTCAGCTCGCTGTTGACATTCAGGCAGCGGAAGGCCACCGTCGGGGATGACGGGCTGATCGTTCCTGCAGCCGGGGGCCTAATTACCTCTGCGACGCAACGGAGCGAGGGGAGAGAGGCATTAACACAGAGAGAGAGAGAGAGAGAGAGAGAGAGAGAGACTCTTTAAACAACAAACAGGTTCCGGTTGCTTCCAATCAAGCCTCCGGTAGAAAAAGCAGAACTTTCCCCTGTGTGGGATTTCATTGTTGCCCCGAAAAGTGAGGAGAGACGTCCAGCTCGCTCTGTCTCTCACCTCTGTCCCCCCGGGGCGGGGGTGGGGGGGGGGGGTCACGCGCGCTGTGATCTATGGGGTCAATCGGACTTCATTGGACGGTGTTTGCGACGGCCTCCGGGACATCGGTGAGCTGCTCGCTCCCGGATGATGAGCTCGTCTCTGTGTCCACGGGCCTTTTTTTTTGTGGTTGCAATAAAAGCCTCCCTGGCCCCCCCTCACCCCTTCGGCCGTCCATTCCGCCGCCACACAAATAGTGAGCGGTGTGGAGGTCGGAGACGTCCCCGGCAGCACCGGCCAGCTGTTTGTTTGATTTCCGTCCTCAATCTTATCCGAACGTCGTCCACTCTTCGTATTCCTTCTCGGATCGAGTTACGGAGACGAATGCTCGTGAAAACAGGGGGTCGACGTGGGACAACGGGAAAGTAGGACAGACCATTCTCCTTCTCCACAGATCACACATCTGTTACGCGTGCGTGATGGTGGACGGACACATCGGCTCACAACATTATTAATAAATGAAAAGGTGGCACTACAGCAACATGCGCACACACACACACACACACACACAAAAAAAACCACACACACGTCTGCAGGAGTCCACCTGAGATTCATATAATGAGTGTCTCTGACCTCGTCCCCGTCCCTCTCTTATTGTCACACAGCAAACCGCTGACAGTTGCATGACAGCTCTGTTTAGTGTGCACGTGTGTGTGTGTGTGTGTGTGTGTGTGTGTGTGTCTCTTCATGTTTGTGTGGACAACACACACGCACACACACACACGATCCGAGTTCATGCACAACGTGTCTAACGTTTGAAATGCGAGCCGAAGTGAGCTGCTTGTTGACCTCTCATCTGTCATGTGACACGCTGCCACGGCAGAGAGACACGAAGACGGAGCGGTGACCCTGTCTGGGGCCCCTCCGCTGATTCTAATGAGCTCCCCCGGGATCAGACTCACAGGCGTCCCGATGAGGCACCGAGGGGGGGGGCGGGGTCGCAGGCGACAACAATACGCTCGCACAAACAATGCACTCACCTCCGTCACGGGGAGGTGTGTCGATTAAGACCAAAATACACTCACCGGCCACTTTATTAGGTACACCTGTCCAACTGCTCGTTAACACTTAATTTCTAAGCAGCCAATCACATGGCGGCAACTCAGTGCATTTAGGCATGTAGACATTGTCAAGACAATCTCCTGCAGTTCAAACCGAGCATCAGTATGGGGAAGAAAGGTGATTTGAGTGACTTTGAACGTGGCATGATTGCTGGTGCCAGAAGGGCTGGTCTGAGTATTTCAGAAACTGCTAATCTACTGGGATTTTCACGCACAACCATCTCTAGGGTTTACAGAGAATGGTCCGAAAAAGAAAAAACATCCAGTGAGCGGCAGTTCTGTGGGCGGAAATGCCTTGTTGATGCCAGAGGTCAGAGGAGAATGGCCAGACTGGTTCGAGCTGATAGAAGGGCAACAGTGACTCAAATAACCACCCGTTACAACCAAGGTGGGCATAAGAGCATCTCTGAACGCACAGTACGTCCAACTTTGAGGCAGATGGGCTACAGCAGCAGAAGACCACACCGGGTGCCACTCCTTTCAGCTAAGAACAGGAAACTGAGGCTACAATTTGCACAAGCTCATCGAAATTGGACAATAGAAGATTGGAAAAACGTTGCCTGGTCTGATGAGTCTCGATTTCTGCTGCAACATTCGGATGGTAGGGTCAGAATTTGGCGTCTACAACATGAAAGCATGGATCCATCCTGCCTTGTATCAACGGTTCAGGCTGGTGGTGGTGGTGGTGTCATGGTGTGGGGAATATTTTCTTGGCACTCTTTGGGCCCCTTGGTACCAATTGAGCATCGTTGCAACGCCACAGCCTACCTGAGTATTGTTGCTGACCATGTCCATCCCTTTATGACCACAATGTACCCAACTTCTGATGGCTACTTTCAGCAGGATAATGCGTCATGTCATAAAGCTGGAATCATCTCAGACTGGTTTCTTGAACATGACAATGAGTTCGCTGTACTCAAATGGCCTCCACAATCACCAGATCTCAATCCAATAGAGCATCTTTGGGATGTGGTGGAACGGGAGATTCGCATCATGGATGTGCAGCCGACAAATCTGCGGCAACTGTGTGATGCCATCATGTCAATATGGACCAAACTCCCTGAGGAATGCTTCCAGCACCTTGTTGAATCTATGCCACGAAGAATTGAGGCAGTTCTGAAGGCAAAAGGGGGTCCAACCCGTTACTAGCATGGGGTACCTAATAAAGTGGCCGGTGAGTGTAGATCCGCGTTGCACGGTCACACATTCTGTGGCGTTTCTCTCCGAGGGGGGGGGGGGGGGGGCAGCTGGGCCGCATTTCAAGCGTCCCCCGCTGCCATTGAGACGACCCGAACTGAAGGCACTGAACACGGGTGAGACAGGTGTTGCAGTCGAAGTTTAACCCAAAATATTGCCTTGAAAATCTGTGCCGGAATAAAACCAAAAAGCACAACAAAGCAAAACCTAAAACAGCCAGAAACAAGTAAAAAATGCTTTGGTACGACGCTCGGGGGGGGGGGGGTGGGGGGGGGGTTGAACCGCCATCAAAAGGAGTTCCACGTGAAGTTCTGTCTCTGCCAGCCTTATTCGTCTCCTATTTCCCTGGTTGGTACCAAAGGTTAAACGGTAAGAGAGCCGATCAAGTGTTGTCTGCGCTCGACGAGCTCATTAACGTGTCACAATTCATTATCGGAGCCTTGTCCTCACCCTGTCGGGCGGCTAATGGAAATATCAATCATCAGGCTTCCCCATGGCGACCCCCCCCCCCCCGCGCACATCTCTGCCTCTCCTGACTTCCTCATCCCCCCAAATACCACCGCGGCCCAAACACATCTGTCTGCAGCAAATGGCACGCGCAATTCGGCTCAGGAGTAAACACCAGCCAACATGGCCGCCATACAGACTGCCCCCCCCCCCCCGCCGGCGGTGTTGATGTACAGATGTTTCCAGCTGTATTCGGATGCAGTGTGTTCATTGCGACGAGGTGGGTAAGTACGCTATGGAAACAGGTTCAATAGCAGCATTTTATGTAGGATCTTACATATGTATCTTCTTTATTTAATAAAAACTAATTGACTTTTATATGTAAAATAATACAATTTCATTCAATTTATGATTTTATTTTATTGTAAATAAATTTATTTACTATTTACATTTTTGTTTGACTGATCGGAGCCATTCGATTCCTAACACAACATGAATTTTTAATCGTTTTCTTCATCAAAAAGCCTTCCAACATTCCTCGTACCGCCCCCGAAGGCCGTGAACAGCCAATCACAGGTTTAACGGTGGATCATATTAATCGTATCATTTAGGTAGAAGGCTGGTCCAGGGTGAGCGTCTCTCAGGACGGAAGCTGCTATACTCGATGTACCTGCGTTGCCTCAGGTGCAAAAAAACTGAAAAATAAATACTCTTAATCGGTCGAGCCAAAACACACCTGCACCCAAACTGAGAAGGAACGTCCTCTCTCCCAGTTATTGGTGTCATACAAATCTATTTGGTTTGGAATCCATCAAAAAACGTAGGATAACCGTGAAAGGGTGTCAGTTCTGAAAGGCGGCTACTTGATCTGTGATTGGTTAAAGAGTGAAAGCAGCAGACAGTCATTATGACAAGAGGCCTGTTGCTGCTGAGAAAGAGGAGGAAAGCAGCTCCTCTCTCTTCTTTTCCTTCTCTATGTCTGTTTTTTGTTTTCCTTCTCCCCCCCCGTCTTTTGTTTCACGTCGCCGGGGGGGGGTTGAGAGGAGTTCATCTACTCGGACGGCCTGACAGCGGGGCGTCGCCTCCGCAGCTCCCTGCTGGTAATTTTTTTTTTAAGTGTGTAAATATGTGTTTCTTGTCAGGTGCGTGGCAGGCGAGGAGAAACAAAACAGCAACGCCGACACTTCCGACAAGCAATTACGCCGCGGCTTGTTCGGGAGGCAGGTCGGGGGGGGAGGGGGCGGGGGAGGGGGGGGGTGTTGTAATGCTCCAGGGCCCGCCGGCCTGGACGGATCGGAGGAGGGGCCTCGAACCCACGAAGTATCTCCTTCCGGTGGAGGGGTGGAGGGGGTACGGTCAGTCCATTCAGGGATCTTCCACTTGATGAATGGCCCAATTAATGCCAATGAAGAGGGCGAGGAGATTAGGAGCAGGGAGGAGGAGGCGCAGCGGAGGCAGTCGTTCAGTTACAGAGGTTCTCGTGCTCGTTGAGAACACAAAGCAAACCCACCTGGACGGAGGCCGCCCATGTGCCACATGCTCGCCGTCTCTTTTTCCGGCGCCTTTTTAAGCGCCGCCAGGTGGCGTTTCAAGCGGAAACTCTCTCTCTCACGGTTGAAAGAGCCACGGAAGCGAGGCCTTCATCCTCCTCCTCCTCCTCCTCGCTTGTCTGAAAGGCGGACATGTTTGCCGCGACCCGCCCTGCGCGTGCACTCGCCAGCAGTTCAAAGGCCGCTCCCCCCCCCCCCCCCCCCCCCCCCCCCAGGCGGCGCCGCGGCCCCCTGGAAACGAAGCCGTCAAGGATGGCGAAAAGAGTGCGATTGATTTTTTGGCCATTCACGCAAGGATGATCTGCATTGCGTTATAATTCAAAATTGATTACGCAGCCGGGTGTTGGAGGAACTCGCAGGTACTTGATTTAGCTCTCGCTTCCTTATCTCTGAACATCGTTTAGTTGTGAGTCTCATTCAGCACAGCGGCGTTTATGACTCGCTCTGCAACGCTGACGTTTTCCTTTGTCGAGTAAAGGGTCTTCCCCTTGTTCCGGGCGGAGTGTTGTTTTCATTGATTCTGTCTTTGAAGCCTTCGCAACAGAGCCCTGCTTCATAATTGGATCGCTGCATTGGACGCAATAAGCCTCAGCTTCCCCCCGACCGCAGAGTCGCAGGAAATGCACGGCTCTCCTTTTTTTCTCTCGCTCCATGCAGAATAAGGTTTGGGTCTGTGGGTTTAGCTTTTAACGAGGGACTCTGACAGCTAGGAGTCACCGCTTCAACGGAAATCCCCCTGGACGGCGGCGGTGAAGTCCTACTGGCTTTTTAAAAAGCCGTAAAACGATCGGGGATGTCATGACAAGTCCAGCTCCTTTTCTCGTGTTTTGGGTTTCTGACCCAAAAGTTACAGTAAGAAATGCCTGACAGGAAGTAGATGGAAACTGCTTGTTTGAGGCGAAAAGAAGTCCGTTCTGCAGGCTTCACAAACCTCGACCCTCCCCGAGTCTCTCCCTTCATTCCGGGTGGAGGCCCCCACTGCGCCCCCCACCCCCAGCGGCAGTGATGGATCGCGCCCGGCTCCGTGCTGAAGATCCTTTGGGCGAGAGTCACTGATTCGGGAAATGAAAGCACCTGCGTGTGGACACACTTTGTGACTACACACCCAAACAAATCCACAGAGGGGTCACGGTCCTTGGCGAGGGATTCCAAAGCGCCTCCTTTAGTCACGGCGGGGGGGCCTGTGGGGGTAAATGGATGCAGGCGAAGACTCGGGATGACCTTTAAGCTCTAAACTCGGCCCTCGTGTTCGGCCCTCTTTGAAGGACTCACTTCATCGCATTGGCGACTAACGTCATTGCAGTTCTCGATATGAGATGTTTAAAAGAGAGACGTTGTAACAGAAGGCCGCGGGGGGGGGGGGGTCATCGCGCGTTCCTCTGAGCCTCTGCGGAGTCCAGGCCGCATATCGGATGAAGGCCAAGATTCATTGGAGTCTGGCAGGAGTCAGAGACACTCGTCCCCTGCACTCTGGCACCGTCCGCTGTTTCTTGGTGTCCGTGGTGTCCGATTGGCCGCGGGGGGGGGGGGGGGGGGGGGGCAGTCGGTCAGCTCTATTTCCGTCCCAGTCGGTCCGCAGTCGGTCCGCTGGCTTGTTTATTCGTGCGTTGAGGACACTTGGTCCCCAGGCGGCGAGAGGAGCCTGTGGCTGTGTTGCTTATTACACATCCCCCCCCCACCCCCCCCCCCCTCTCGAAGAACTCCACACTACTTTCGCTGGAAACACCGGAGACGGACTCACCGGCTCTCCCTCTCAAACAACACGACTCCCGGATTCCCAAAACCTGAGCAGAATAGCAAGAAGGGAGGAGATAAACCGCGATAGAAAATGGTAGCGTGGTTTTCCATTTGATTTGTGAGGTTTGTGAGCATCCTGCATTCATCGTGAACGGTGATTCCACGTTGTTTTAATCTTTTTCTGTGAAGTGAGGATTAAAAAACAAATCACAAACAAACACATCAACCGTAACCGGTTGTTACAGCCTCACCTCCACGAGCAGATTGTCCAAAATGGGATATTTTTTCGAATTATACAATGTTTCCGACCCAATAAGCCTCAGAGTAAATAACGGTTTCCCCACATGCCTGAGTTTGGCTCGCAGTGAAATCTGTCTTGTCTGAAGGTAATGCAATATGCATTATCTGTTTGCTGCTGAGGCTCGGAGGGGGTTCTCCAGAGGTTCAGGTCCAACAGCACCGCCCTCTGGCCGCCGGGGGAACTGCAGCCCCCCCGCGTGTGAGTCCCAACGCAGATGATGATGCGTGTGAGTATCAGGCGCAGCAGTGATCATTGCAAGTGTTGAGGCTGTCGAGCTAGAAAAGCGAAATGTTACTCAAATGTCCTGGTTTACTTTGGCACTGTAAGATAATGATGCGCCCGCTGGAGAGTGTGAGGTAAACATCAGCTGTTCGCAGGGGCTGGAAGACAGAAAAACACACACCGAGGAGGCAGTTTTGACACTTCCCACCGAGGCAGCCTGACACATGTCCGCATGTGCCCCCCTCCCCCCAACGGACTCCTCAGACTCGCCCCCCCCGAGAGTCTGCTTGAGGCCCTTACAAAATAAATAAATAAAACCATGTCAGGAGTTACGTTATGGTCTCCAATGGTAGACACACACACACACACACTGTTTGCACACCCCTGTCCGTCAGTGCTCCCGCGTGGGTTGCCACAGACATGCGCTGACATCACAATTAAACCGAGGACGCCCTGGCACTGCACGGTCATCCATCACATGCAAACCCCCCCTCACACACACACACAGAGTGGCAGGAGTGTCTTCTTGCATGCCAAGAAGGAGGTGCCCGCATATAGGCAGCTCCACAAAAGCTCCTTGATTGGGCGGGGGGGGGGGGGGGGGGGGGGGGGGTACATTTTCAGACTCAATCGAGCAGCGGCTCCACTTGAGTGGATAAAAGAACAATATGCCCCCCCCACTCCCCCCCCCCCCCCCTCTATCTCTCTTTCTGTTCTCTGAAAGACCAATATCATCCCAATTGTAGGCTCTCCCTGCTAATGCCTCCTCCAGTGAATACTCAGTCAGGCCACAGGGGTGCAGATAATTTCCTGAGTATCAAGGAAGATGCCCTCTCAACCCCCTCAACCCCCCCAACTCCCCCCCCCCCCGCCCGCCCCCGGGTAATCTGCCGCCGTGCTTCTGCTTCTGATCTCATCAAGCGAGCACGTCCGCCTCCATTAGTCTCTGGCATTGTGCTGGAAATTGCTCCGACTTGTCGGGTGATTACCTCAAATGAACAATTAGGCGGCTGGCTGTCACAATAACTTGCTCCCCGTCTGTGAAGTGCCTCGGCGGCTTTAACGGCTGCCATCAAGGTGCTCCGAATAAACGATCCATTCTGGAGGGGGGAAATGTCAGCTCGTGGTCCCCTCGTAATGAATCGGCGCGCAGCCTCCAGTCACACGCGCCGCGACGGGATGGCGGGACGGCGGCGAGGGGAGGCGCGGCGACGGAGGAGGCCGGGTTGGGTTTTTTTCTTCGCGCGTGTCGCTCCCCGAGCAGCCGACGCACAGAGAGTTCAGCTTTGTGTAGAAGAAGACCGGTTTGAATATAAACTTCTGTTTTAGGTGCCCGCGACCTGCGTGACCTCATCTTCAGGCCTCCGAGCCGACTGGGCCCAGTCGCCGGGCAGGTGTGCACACAGCCGCGGTTACCCATGACGACCACGGTTGTTTTTGTTTGTACCCTTCATCTTCATTCTACATCCACCCCGCTGCGTTTCACCCCTACGCCCTCCCCAATTACCAGCCACATGTTGTGCGCAAATCTCTCGGGCCACGAGACATTGGTTTCCGGGACGCATCGCGCGAGGGGGAAGGAGGGAGGGAGGGAGGGAGGGAGGGAGGGCAAGGGGGGGGGGGGAACCCCCCGTGTCATCGGTGAGCAGACTACCGATCGGAGCGTGACCGGAGTCGGAGTAATGCGGCCTAATGGCGAGACAAGCCCGAGGCTCTCTGATGGTAATGAATACACAGCGTGAGCCCCAGGCGAGATGAGGCCGTGAGCGGGCTGGTGATGGGGGGCGAGAGGAGAGACACCTCAAGAAAGAGCCTGCTTGATTTTTATTGCGAAAAAGGAGCCGCAACACTTGTCCTTACGTCTCACCTGCAGAACCTTTGTCGGTGACAATCGACATTATGATGTAAATAATGTCATTTTCAGCGCTTGGAGGAGACTTTCGGGTCGTAATGATCTTATGAACCATTGGCCGCCGCCAGGCACAGAGAACAGCTTTGGTGTTAAGAAGGCAGCGGTGAGCTTTGGTTAGTGATCTAATGTACATTAAATATACATGAGTCCTCTTCAAGGTGGAAAATCTACCTCCTGTACTCTGTGCTCCCCCCAAAATCAAAGCCAACCAGGAGGAGAGGGAGGTTGCTGCTGAGCCCGTCTTGGTAGTGTTTCTCATTTAACTTAACTTTTAAAAACCATTGCAGTCTATCATACTGATAAATTTTATCAGCAATGTTTATATATAAAGGCTTGAATTAAGCCTTTATATATTGTCTTAAACAAACGTGCCGCTGCACCGACACACTCGTCTCCCCCTCTTTACCTCGGCAGTGCTCCGATAGGACAGGGAATACATATCGTGTGCAACCCAGATGGACTCTAGATAGACTTGAAACACGCAGGTCTCTCAAAGTCTCGGGTTGCCTTTGGAAAATCCATTATTTGGATGATTACCTTCCGCCCGTGTGCAGAATGCAGCTCAGATCCTATCGGGCGGGGGGGGGGGGGGGGGGGGGAAATCTCTCTGCCAAATTGATGTGTTTCAACACACATGCCCTCGATTATGTTCTACAATAGATTCAAGGACTGTGTCTGTGTGCGGGGGGGCGGGGGGGGGGGGGGGGATTAGCAGGTATTCTCTCATGTCAGCAGAACAGCGCGGAAACCTCACGTCCGGTCGTTGAGGCTTTAGTCTCACCGTTAACATCGCAAAAACTCATTTAATTTCGAGTGTGCGAGACGGGGAGGAGATTGCGCCGCGTTGGACCCGCTGGTGTTTCGTGTTTGAGATAGTGAACTGTGCTGCTCGCTCAGGTCTCCTATTAAATGTCTTTGGATCCGTCCATTTAATCCAAAGAAGTTGGATGAAACTAACTGAAAATGAACAAAATGTAGTGAGGTAATAAAGTGAATGTGTTTTTTTTTTTAAGTGAATCAATATGAAATGACAAGAGAAAGTTTGGATATTAAAGATTTCAGAAATGTTGTCACGCACAGAGCGACAAATCTCAAGAACAATTTCAAGAAGCAAAGATTACATAAATATCTGCTGTATTTTCAGTCAAACATTTATCCAATTTCAGCTCATTTTCTTGTGACGTTCTCAGTATTTTTACCTCTTTTGACAAAACCGGCAGACACGTAGCGTGAGGCGAGTTCATACATGTCCATTAAAAACATGCATTATGCATATTACTTCCATAAAAATTGCTGATCCCATCTTCCCACAATGGTTCTCGGGTTGTTTCTCTTCATATGACAAATAAACTAAGTCTTGTGGCGTGATAATGCAGATCACATTGGAGGTTTCCTTCCATCTGTTCTCTCGCTCGGCAAAGGACGGTACTTTCTCTTTTTCTTTCATCGTTCCCACCTTGCGTCCACGTTCACGCCCCATTAGCCTCCTCGCCCTCCTCCTCGCCCTCCTCCTCCTCCTCCTCCTGCATTTCACAGCTGTGGTTTACTGCCACCTCGTGCTGCACAGACAATGACGGGCCGAAGGCCCCCCCGGCTGCCTCTGAGGCCGCACACGTGCCGCGTCTGAGGCACTCGAGGGGCGCGCTTGATTTAACCGACGCTGAAAACCGCAACTACCTCGAGTTATTCATGCTCCGGAGCCTTTACTGGCTCCCGTGAAAATTCCGGTGGGGTCCGAGGCGCCGCTGTTCCCTCGAGGAAGCCGCTGAGCACCATCGACTCTTTCTGATCCGCTTCCATTTTTTATTTTTTTTCCCCCCCCAGTCTTAATTTGGAGTCATTGCCCCGTGAGCATGACTAATAATGTCTTTTACTTAACTGCGGAGGAGAGATAAGTAGAAGAGCATCTGAAATCAATGGAGGAGGATTACGGAGGAGAGCCCGGGGCCTTCCGACTTCTATTCAGACTTCCACAACCAACACGTGTGTTCTCCTCAGCACCCTGAAGACGGGGAGCCGCCTAAACAGCTTCAGGCTGCCCTTAAAGAGAACTCAATCACGTTGCATAACAATGCAAAACTCTTTACATGTCGACGGTTCGCGTTTCATCAAACCAGCTCCAGACGGCCTCGGCCCGCTCGCGTGTTTATGGGATGTTTAGGATTTAATTGGAATATTATTTGGATTTTCATTATTCGGTGTTGCTGCTTCTAATGGGAAAAGGCGCCCGCGCTGTATATCACAAGGGGAACACAGGTGGGACCTTTACAGCTGACATTTCAGTTTCAATTAATATATGCTGCGTATCATCCGAGGACTTTGGAACCGTGCCGTCTCGGCGATGCTGGGGGAATTATGGAAATGCAGCCTCAGCAAGGAAATGGACTGCCCTCAGCTAGGAAATTACACTGCGACGAGATAATTAAAAACCACGTCTGATTCAAATACATGCCGCTGCGCTCTTAAAATACCCCTCGGACCCCTCGCTGCCCGTCTGGAATATGCCGCCTCTACAGGTTTTGAAGTGACACCGCCCCGCGGGCGCGTGCTCCTATAGTGACAATGATTGGACCGGCCTCTCAAACGTGTAATAGAGGAGAGCCTTTTATGCAGAATTAAGGCGTCGCCATGCTCTCTGTGTGTGTGTGTGTGTGTGTGTGTGTGTGTGTGTGTGTGTGTGTGTGTGTGGATCCAAGCAGAGAAAGGAAGGAATGGAATACAGGGGGAAATGGTGTGCGTGCCCGTGTGCAGTTACGCATACTTCTCACTCCAACACGATCGGCCATTCATAAGTCTCTCTTGCTCCTAAGCCTCCCCCCCCCCCACACACACACACACACACACACATCTGGCCGGTATGGGTAACTGGCCCATTATGTGGCAGTGAGGCGGCTCAGGCGCTATCCCGGGCCCTGCTGACAGAGAGTGTGATGTATGGGGGGGGCCGGGCGCGCTGGGATTCGATTAGCGACGCGCAGGCGGCCCGGGACGGGACGGAGGAGTTAGAGCGCTGTCACAATGGGGCCCAGTGGGGCGGCAAGCCTCCACTCCGTCTGCCTGATGCGGGTGTGTCGCGGGCCGCAGGGAGGGGCGCGCCGCCTCCAGGGCTCCCACCGACTGGAAGAAGTCGCTCTCTCTTCGCTCATGATTGGGTTGGTGCGCGTGTTGAAAATTAAAAGAAGAAGAAAACATCTCCTTAGTGCACTTGTGATGATCAACCGCGGGAGGACGTGTGTGAAATCAAAGACCAAAGCAAAAAGTTTTCAATCATTGGAGGCATACGTTGCGTGGAGAGGCAATATATTTTCATGTTATTGCCATATTACCAATAATTCACTATGTATGGAGCATTTCACTCCATGAGCAAGGGGCCCGCTGACTACAATTCACCCTTGAATCTGGTCAAACATTTTCAGGGCTCCAATTTGCCCGACTCACGTGGCGCCCACTTTCAGCTCCTCGCTGTTCTCCGAACCGCCGTCGCTCCTCTTCAAACCTCCCTCGGATTGGTGCATTTCTATTCCAGTCCCCGTCCTTCCCCCCCGCGAGGCCGTGTTCCGCGGCCGAAGCCAAGCAACTTTCCCTCTCCCCCCCCCCCCCACCACCGCGGCCGCCACGTGGGCTCGTAATCAGCGGCGCCGCCTCGGAAGCACGCGCCCGCCTCCAGCAAAACGCGAGCGCGCACACACACAACGGGGGCCAGGTGGGGGGGGGGGGGGGGGGTGAATTCCTGGCTGCGTCGCCGCCGGCCTCTGCGGGCCCGGTGGCCCCTCCCCAACCTGCGACCCAGCGGGGGGGGGACAATCAGTCCGGGGCCTGCGGCCGAGCAAAGGTGACGGGGATTCTGGGAGGATGAGAGGGGGAGACCGGGGGAGAAGGGGGAGAGGGGGGAGAGGGGGGGGGGGTTCTCGCGCCATCAGCAGACCCAGCGTGAAAATCAGCGACCCAGCGCCGGACTCCCAGCCGGGACACTAATCAGCCGCAGTGGAGTACAATCACGGTGAGGGAGGCCCATCAGGGGGAGAGACACTAAAAGACACAGCTGTGGGACACCTTTTGTGGGGAGGGGGGGTGTGAGGGGGGTGGGGGGGGGGGCGTGTAAGAGAATAAGGGGGACAAGTTGCTCCCGGTACTTGAGATCCGACTGGAGGAGAGCGGAGGACGGAGAGCGAAAGTTGGAAGTTCTCCACACATGAATGTTGTTTTATGCCTAATATGCATTTGGATCATTAACACTAGCTTGTTTCTCCCCCCCCCCCCCCCCCCCCTTAAGTGTGCCTGATTGCATTGCTCTCAACAGGAGAGGTTATGTTTATATAACTGGCAAACGTGCAATTACGAGCCCCCATCGCCGTCCTCTCGAGAGGAACAAAAGGGACGGATCGAACCGCTCGAGGCAAAATTACAGAGCGCCGCTCATCGATTGTTACGCAAACACAAAGAAGTCCTGAGTAGTTTCACGGACGAGACGGAGGCGCGGCGCTTCTGTCTCAGGGGTGAGCGAGCAGGAAGCGACGGGGGTCATTTAAAATCACACTTTAATTTAACGGAAAATGACGGCCATTGTGAACGCGCTCCGTATCGAGTCTAATCCCCAAGAGAGGAGTCACTTAGGGCACCGGCAGGCTTTGGGAGACAAATAGCCGATTTTGTTCATTCACTTTGTTCATTGACTGTATGAAGGATAGGGGTGGGGGGGTGTTAAGAGACGGTGTAAATGTTTCTCCACTGTGTGTGTGTGTGTTACCATTTGCGCGGATCCATTCAGGGGACAATTGAAGCTGTTCAACAATCACATGTGAGTGGGATCATGAGGGGTTCCAACCCCCCCCCCCCCTCCCCCCTCCCTCCCACTCCCCAGGCCATTGCCTACAAAATCTCCCTTTAAGAGACAGGTACTGGGAAAAGACACAAAACGAGCTGAAATGAACATACATGAGCACAAAGACACACAAAAAGACGGCAAAGATGAGACAAGACAAGCGGCAAGGAGACACAAAGAGAGCAAACAACATGAATAACTTCAGAACAAAATAGAAAAAAAACATAAATACTTCCAAATCAAATCAATTACGGAGAGACACAACGCAACAACATTGGGGGGGCTAAATAAAGTGTGTCTCGCTCCGTGGTAGGACAGGTGATTTTTGTTTATGTTTGGGTTTTTTGGGGTTTTTTTAAGCTTTGCAGAAATTGAGTTGTCTCCTCACATTCCAGTCCAGTCAGGTAAGTCATCCTCTTGCCATTGTTCTGCGTCACTTTTAAGGTACAATAACCACGGGGAAAAAAAACAGCAGTAAGCAAGAATTACCTTCTGAAAGCTTTCGCTTTTTGTCCGCCTTGCGTTTCTCACCAACTGATTGTTTGCCCTCAAGACTGTAATTACCAGATGACTCTGTGCGGCTTTCACGCTATTAGCACTTATGAGATGACCTTGAATTTTTAACCCGGCGGGTGTTTTTTTCTTCTTTTTTTCGCTGCCGTTTCTGTGGTGACAAGAAAGCAGTTTTTCTCTCATTTCATCTGTCGCTGCAACTGTTCCTGAATAACACATAAAAACACCTGACTTTGGGGAAGGTGGTTGTGTTGTGCTGGACTTTGTTGTTGAGCTCAGTGAAGCATCCGTGGCCCCCACATGACAGGGCTGTTTGAACCAAGGAAAAAGGGCTTTGAACTTTGGGGTCAGACGGGCAGAAAGGATCAGAGGCGCCTGGCTGAAGCAAAAGGACATTTTGTGCACCTGCGGATATTTCCTTTGGTGAACTGTGTTTGTTTCACACCTCTTCTGCAGAAAGGCTTCCTCCTTCTTGGTCAACACTTGTTGATTGTTGTCCCGTCTGGAAGCAAATACACGTGTGAGTAAACAACTAGTAATGCGAGTCCTACAGAGACAGCTTTTCATTTCCTGCAGGAGACTCAAACTTTGTGTCAGTTGAAGGTGTCTTTAGTTTATCTTTTACATTCTCCAAGCAAACAGCCAACACATCGGCTTGTTTTTCTCTCTTTTTTTTTCTCTAGTTTCACAGGGCTGATTTGATTCCTCAAACATGCTCACTCACTGGAGCCTGGGAATGAAAGCGACGGGGAAGAGAAGAGACGAGGGAAGACACCTGAAAGCGAGTCCTTGCGTGACATCTATGAGTTATGACAGCTCGGTCCTGCTCTGAAAATCTGCAATCTGGTGAGAAAAACAATTGCCATCTGAATTTCTATTAGTCAAACCGATGACTGGCTCAGTTCATCCTGCTGTCATCCAGCTCAGATACCTCTCACAAGGTCCTGACTCCCCCCCCCGTCACACCATGGCCTTTTTTTCAACTTTTTTTGTGTATTCTTTTTCCTTTTTTTTTTCTTCTGCCTAAACATCATCTTGAAGAACAGGATTCTCAGCCCGTGTCTGCCGGTGCTTTTGCTGTCATACACACCGTCGTCCCTCTTGGGGGGGTTTGTGCGTGGACAATGGCTCCGTCTGACAGCAGAGATAAGGCCCCTCCAGTTGCCTTTGTATCAGTATGCATCACTCTCACCAGCACTTGTGTTCCCACAAGGAGGAGGGAGGGGGGGCGGGGGGGGGGGGGGGGGGAGCGAGACATCCTGAAGTGAGTGGAGACTGGGGGGGTGTGGGCTGCGATCTGCTTAGTTTGTTCGTCTCCAGGTGCTTTGTGTTGGAGGAAAGCGTGAATCAAAAAATGTCTCTAAAACTCACAATTTGATTTTGTGCGTCTCGCGAAATTGGTACAAAACAAACTTGAAACGTAGCCCCTAAATCGACTAATCCGGACCTGATTCCCAGCAACTCGCCGATCGATAGCGGCAGAGGCCCCCCCCCCCCCCCCGCTGTGCCTGCGACTCGCCCCGGGTTAAGCGACGACGGCCATTGTTGCGGCTAAGCCCGTGACGGAGTCGTCGGCGGGCCCCGCTTCCCCCATTAGCCGGGCCCCGGCGTGTGAGAGCACAGAGCCAAGGTCCCCTAATGGCACCGTAATGCACTTCCACAGACCTGCGGCCAAATGGAAAGAAAGCGCCGGCTCTTTTTTTTATTTTTATTTTCCCTCTGCAGCGGATGTTAGATCTCCGCAGAGTGCGACGTGTATCGCTCCAAATTGGAACCGGGCGCATCGAGTACACTCGTGTGCTTAGTAGAGGATTCGCTTCTTTTACTGGGGAGGAATTGTGTGTTTTATGACAGGGCAGTGTGTGTGTGTGTGTGAGAGTGTGTGCGTTAGGGGCTGTATACTTACCACCAGCTTATGTGCGCTTGAACAAAAATGTTTTTTTTTCCTTAAACTTTTCTCACAGAAAACTCCATTTTTGAGCCATTTGTGCAGAAGAACTCGTCTTCTTCTTGAGCTTATGAATGAGGCGTGTGTGCGAAAGCATAGTCCCACACCGCCCCCGGGCCCCTCCTTTTGTCTCAGTTTTCCTCTTTCACAGAGTTCCTCGTTTACTGATGCTTCCCCTCCCCACCCCACCCCCCCCCCCCCCTCCGGCTCTATCAGCGCGCTTCTAGGAGCCTCTCTGTGATTTCTGCCATGCGGTCGGGCCCAAAACGGATCCCTGGGGAGCACCCGGGGCCGTGCACAGGGTCGCGGCTCTCTCGCTCTGTTTACACCAGCGGCTGCAGGCCCTGACTCTCAGAGGGCGGAGCGCCGGGCCTGGCTGGTGGTGGGCGTGACCCCGCGAACCCTCCCTCGGACATCACACACACATCACACACACACACAAAACGTGGCCATATTGACGGGTTAGGGCCCGGTCCGCAGGGGTTCATAATGACCCCGTACAGCCTCTGTGCGATGTGTATCGAGCGCCGGCGTCACCCAAAGCCGGCGTGGCGTGGTGACAAATAACCGCTGTCGGACCACATTTGCACTTCAAAAGATTTAGCTGTGGACGCAGGAAAGGGGCTGCAGGGAGGGACGGACCCGGAGAGGAGAGGAGGCGAGGAAGGGGGCAGGGGGCCAACCGCATGGCAGCGCAGCGTGATTCATGCCCCACGCCATAAGCACTTTGTTTCAAAATCCCACTTCTGTTGCTTTGGCATCGTCGCCGGTCTTCTGACTAATACCTAAAAACGGGAATCGAGCAGAAAAACGACGGCCTTTCGTCATCTCAGCGCTGCACCTGGATCCATCTTTTCTGCTGCTGAGAGCAGAAAGAGACAGCAGATGCTGCCAGTAGAAAGATACGTAGATTCAAGGATGGTTAGCCTGGATAAATGAGTGACAGGTTGAAGCAGACGGGCGGATGGGTGAAAGTGATGCATGCGGAGAAGGAAGGATACAAACAAAGGACAACAGAATATACAACTTTGAAATCCCCGTCTCCTACTTTTACTTTGCCTCGCTGGCTCCTTGTGCTGTCACTGAGCAGACAGGTGACATCTCCAGAAGATTACAGGCAATTAACTTTAATAACAAGCCAACGCGCCGCTGTCAGACGCCGTGTCGGCGGCGACTGCTTTCCGCTCCGGCGCCGCGGATCTCGCGTTTTCTTAAACACTCAACGGGGAACAAGTCGTGTGGGTGAGTAATCCGTAGGTAGTGCATTGAATTTAGAGCGGCCCTTGAATCCTAGCTCTTTCTCCTTGGGACATGGGGGGGGGGGGGGGGGGGAGGTTGTGAGCGTGTAGCCACTTACCTGGAATGTAGGATAAGAGCATGAAAACAACCGCGCAACGCCTCGGGCTACAATCACTCTATTTGGATTTCTTGTAGGGTCAAAGGGTCAAAGGTGACCTGCCAAAACAGTTTTTTTGGGCCATAACTCATTTTGAGAAGACATGATTCTCCGGTCGGGCCCCCCCCCCCTCCCTCGACGCTCTGTAACCTCCTTCCCCTCCCACTCCGGCCCCCGTTTCGGTTGTCGTCTGGAGCAGAGGGAGCCCTCCACGCAGGAGACCCTTCCCCGGGGGGGGGGAAAAGATGAAGGGTGGCTGGCATGGTGATGGCGGTGGGTGTTGGCGGAGAGGCGGGGGGGTGGGGGGGGGGGTCTCGGGCTCTGCACAAACCGAGCGTTGCCTGGTTTTAATGAGGGACCTGTTTGTTAAATCTACTCAGGGAGGCTGTGCGGGTGCTTAGCATTTGCTCTCTAATTAGGAAAGCTAAACAGTCCCTATTGCTGAGGATCAGCCATTGGGGGGGGGGGTGGGGGGGGAGGGGCTGCAGACTGCTCGGCCAGACTGCTGGAGGGGAAGGAGAGGGAGGGAGAAGAAAGAAGCAATCTGATATATACATAGTTATGTCGTTGCAAACAATAGGCTCGAATCTTTTTGGAGGACGAGATTGGATCTAAAGAGTCGTGGCCCCCAAACAGCAGCGCAGCAGATGCTCCGTCCAGCGTGGCCACGTCGTCGCAAGGAGTCCACCTAGTGGTCGTCACCGGAACGGCAGCCGAGCGCCACTTCGCTGGAGCAGCGGAGGCGTCGCCTGTTTCATCATCAGCATCATTATGTGCCATTTACGAAGCGCACGCGGTAACAACCGGCAATCACAGCGCGCCGTCCATCAGGAGAGGGCGGCGCGCGTGGGAGGAAAGCGTGTTTTCTGAGCCCCCCCCCCCCACAGGGAGAAAGCAACGCCGTTTTTTCCTCCAATTTGTCCACGCAATAAGTGGCTCCCTCTCACAGACCAGCGTTGGAGTGCAAGAGGGGCCGAGCGCTTTTAAGATTAAGACCCTGATTACATTTTTGCAACTCAGTTTTGGGGAGAGTGGGATTGCCTTTAGAGGACATTAGGGGGAAGATGGAGAAAGTATTTGTCGGATGCAAGGAAATGGAAAAACAGTGCTTTCAGTCCGATGCAGAATATGCCACTTATTGAGTTTTGGAAATCGTTTAAAAAATAAACGTGGCCCTGTTACCGGAAATGTTTGAACATACCTCATGGCCTTTTCAACCAAATGCTTCCTGACAGCGGACAAACTCACTTGGCTGAGGACGGCCTGGAGCGAGTCGACCTTCATATCGCCTCTTTAATGGGGAACACCACCTAAAGTAATCTTTCTGATAAGTTGTTTCCACAGCCTCAGAAAATTCAATCAATATTTCTCTGCTTTATGGATTTGGTGCAGAGTTGTTAATGTTAATTCATATCTTTGCACCAAAGGATTGGCATGTTTGAAAGTTCCCCTAAAAAAAGGCCTCCGTTTGCACCATATCAATCTGAATATATAATAACAATACAAGAAAAAAGGGATGTTGCATTAATAAATGACGATGTAGAGAAGAAGTGTTTTCCATTATGTAATAAAACCATTAATAAATTGCATGTCACTGCATGAATGTAATGTCTTTTATACCCCGATGACCCTCTCTGTTTCATCCTAACAGTGCAGTCTATTTTAATGTATGTTCACAGCCCCCCCCCCCCCCCCCCCCCGTGGTCTTCTACATGTGATCGGATCACAGAAGCATTTCTCCGAGCACCCCACACTGGGCCCGTCATGTTCTGCGCGAGCTGAGAAGCTTTTGGTGTCACTCTTTTACAGTCTCTCCCTCCCTTGATAACAACATCACAGGGACGGTGGTGTCCCTCCTCCCCCGTCTCCCGGTCTGCCCTCTGTTACTCTCTGTCTCCGTCCTCCTTGTTTCAGTCTTTCCCCGTCTGCTTCTGCTGATTCTCCAACGCTTCAGGTTGTGTTTACATGTCTGTCACCTTTCCTCCCTCCCTCCCTCCTTCACCCCCTCCCTCTCCCAGACAGTTGGCGCTATGGCGACTGCTCGCTGTCAGTATTTTTAGCGCTGTCACAGATGGGGCCGTGGCAGCATGTCAGATACCAGAATGTTCTGTATCTCAGCCGCCGGTTCCCCCGGTGACCAAGGTGGATCTCGTCCAATCGGCGGAGCGGAGGGAAGTCTTATCTCCCTCCCCCTTCTCTCTCTCAAGTCATCACAAGTCATCGATTTTGTGTCTTTTGGCTGAATGGCTGTTGCAGACCACCAAGCTGTGGATGAAAATGGAAGGCCTTTACCTAAAGACTTGTCTCAAAAGCGCCCCCCCCCCCCCCCCCCAAAAGAAGCGAACCACGGCAGATGTCAGTCCCAGGCTATTCAGAAAAAGACCCGCTTTTCTGATATGTGGAGAAATGCCAGCTTTGTCCCCTGCTGTGACGGAGCCAGGCTTTAGCCATGGCCTGAAGCAGGTCTGCACCTCCACGTTTCGAGAGGGACCCTGAACATAAACAGCTGGAAACAACCCTTTGAATAAGAGGATCGTCTGCAAAAGTCCACATTTTCTCATCAGCGAATCTCATGAAAAGTCTAAAACCAGCAATGCATTTATCAAGCCCATTGATTCCCCAGACCTTTAAAAGCTACCCACAACCTCGTTTGCGAAACATCATCAATGTTTTTCTGCTCGAGGACATTTGAATTTTCCCAGCAGGCGCAGATTCAGGTCAATAATGTGTCTCTCAACCAGAAGCTCCAATCAAAGCCGAAGGTCTCCTTGTGATTTCTCGTGGCGTCCTGAGCCTCATTTCCATTCTCCCGACCCTCGAGGCGAGGCGAAAGAGTCCCGAAGGTTTTCCGTTTGAGCCAAGGCTCACCTGGCCAGCCCTTCCCCTGCAGCCTGGTCAATACAAAGGGAAAAGACGGGCCAAGTTCTTCTGGAGCATCGGCACATCGGCCGAGAGGCTGATGACTGGCATATTGGGGGCCTTGGTCCATGCAACTGTCAGCTTCAGCTTTTCAAAGACGAGATTAATCATCGCGTTGGGGAGCAAAATAAATCTGCATATAAGCTAAGAATCAAGATGAATGTCCAAGGTTTGGAGAAAATGATGAAATGAAAGATTTAAAACTATTAACTTTTATTATTGCTTGACGCCGAGAGCATTAGTGCCCGCACGAGGGTGGCAAACGGTTTAAGTGAGACTAATAAAATCCGGTCTGTGGCTAAGTATTAACCAGGACTGCGCTTTGGTGACGTTTTTCTCAGTCTGCAGGAGAAGGACACCTCAAACCGGACAGGAGGAGGGGTCCCCGTCGGCCCTCCGGAGGACGGATCTCTCCTTCAAAGACCGCCGGCGTTTTGCTCCCACAACAATGTCGCCTTGGCCTCCGCTGTGAGGATGCGGACCACCGGCGGTGAGACTCGGGCGGCGCGTTCTCCATGGCTACCGTGATTTCCATCGCCGCCCCCTTGGGGGGGTCCCGAGAGCAGAATGGTTGCCGCGGGGCGTTTCCATGGCGCCGGCATGTGTGAACTGTGTTTGCACCACTGGGTTCCTCCTTGTGCGTTTTGGCCGGGAGGCGTTCGAGTGGCGTCATGTAGTCGCGTAGCCGATGTCCACGCGTTGTAAACATCTATATACAGAGATATGTAAACACGAGGAATTAATTTCTCCATTTGGCCCACGAGGCCCTCTTGTTAAAGAGCGTTAAAGATGCCACCGCGTCAAGGGACAGCACGATCCATCTTTTCTTAGTCTTTTAACTAAAGCTCTTCTAGTTTGTCACACACGAACAGAACCACGTCGCTGCAGTACGTGCGTGTGTAAAGCATTATGTGTTGGGCTGGAAGACGGTGGCTGCCCGCGGGAACAGCCTGATTGATTATGCAACATTCATGCTCAGGGGCTGATGTCCGCGATTAGGCATCTGTGGGATTATGCGGTTCAGGTCAACGGGGGGGGAACGTTGTGTACTGGGCTGGCGTCCACTTATGTTGCAGGACGACTGCTAATGTGTTTGCATACAGATCCTCCACGTCAAGCAGTCCCACAATATATATATATACATATGGGCATAGATCCCTGTTTGGGTGTTGGCTCAGCATGAAGCTTGAAGACAACAGAGAACGTTTTCTGCGTCAGTGTCCAGATGATCTGGTGGTAAGTCGTGGGGTAAAACGCATGTCCTGAGGTGTGAAACATAATGGCCCACATCCAAGATTGATGACCAGCACTTGGTGTTGCCCAGACCCCCGCCGATCCGTCTGCTCTAGTATGATAATCTGCAGCTTTATATTCCAGTGCTGGAGAAGATGACCTTGGAGAAGAAGAACTTGCAAGTATTATTTAATAAATGTCCTATTTAATGATTATACACTCGTGTGGCGTAGATTTTTTTTCCTAACACCAGGAATTGATAAAAGGGGCCGCAACCTACCATCAGTCATCTTTTTCATATATGTCGCCGAGTCCATTATTATTCCATCCATTTACACGAATGCATGACAATTTAACAGTAGCACTTGAAAAATGTAATTGCAGGGATGATGCAAGAATGCCTTTTACTTCAATTATTTTCCTCTGAAGAGTTATAGCCTCTAGAAATACTTTGTTTAACAGGTCTCAGTTTGACAGACTTGTTCCTGTGAAACATTTTGCGTCACATCTGCAAAATACAGTTTCACATTCAAAATAATAAAATGATAAAACCCGTGGTTGTTAGTTAGAACTGTGATGACTGAGCAGTCTGACCATTTGAGCAGAGTGTTCCAATCGGAGTACATTTAACATCACGTTTCCTCAAGTTTTCTATGCATATTTCTCCTTTGGGGATATCTCCATCTAACGCAGCAACATCTTTCTTGGGTTTATGCTGTTTGGAGTGTGAAGCCAAATCGTACGCTCAGCTTTCAACAAACCTTGCACTCCGCTTAACCCCATTTTATTGGGTGTGGATGGTCGATATCCATTATATATATATATATATATATATATATATATATATATATATATATACATAATGATACTACTTTATTATATTATTTATCCGATACCCTAGCAATTAATTCATTTTTTGTGGGGGCGCTGTAGTAATACCTCCGCAGCAGCAGGGGGCAGCAGCGCGCGGGCAGATGCTACGCTCCCCCTCAGGGAAAATATAACGGCGAGAAAGATTCAGCATCAACAGTGCGAGACTAGCAGAGGTAACGTCTCCCCCCCCATCATTGTTTGGCTTGTGCTGTTCCATCTTATTTCTTTATTTGAACCAGAATTTATTTATTTCCGATGCTTACTATGTTGTGTGATGCTGTTGCGAGCCAAGCTGCTCCGGTGAATATTAGCCGTTAGCTTTAGCGGTTTAGCTAGGCGAACTGGAGGCTGCAGCGAGCTAAGCTGTCATTTTTTTATGCGTATGTGGGTGTATGGACGCCGCGGGCGATGCTTACCCGTTATGTGCCTTCTAAATCCGTCATAATTATACATAGCGCGATAGTTCTAGGCTTGCATCGAGTTTTTCTCCGCTGCGCCTCAAATTGCCTCATTTCTTGGCTTTTTTTTTTTTCTGGCCTAGATATTTGGCAGTGCCGCTTGTGACAAAGCTTTGAAAAATGGACACAAGAGCCTGGAGGAATCCGTACCACGACTACGATGGCAACCCCGCGTCCACACAGGCGCTGTTCGACTGCCAGGGAAAGGTAATACACACGCCAAGATGATCGGTGTGTTTGCACGTGGTTCGACCTCAGTAACCCTCATGATTTTACATCTTTTGTTTGTGTGTGTGTGTGTGTGTGTGTGTGTTTTTGTGTGCGTTCAGCTCACAGCAGAGTTTGCACAGCGGCTCAGCAGCAAGATCAGCGAGCTTTTAGCTGTGATGGAGAACGGGCTCAAGACTGCCGACCAAAGAGATTGCACCACTTACACCGGCTGGGCAGGTGATGACACCGTTACACACAAAGGGACACACGTGACGTCACGCGGTCCGGCTGCGGTCACGTGACTGGGGAGCGAAGGTCGCTCCTTGCTGACCCTTTTGTGTCCCTGTGTGCTTTTGCTTGTTGGCTCTGTGCGTGAAATCGTATTGACGCTTCTATTTTTTTCTTCACAAATGGTGATTTTTGGGATATATTTAAAAGATCTCCCCATTAAGTGCTGTTTATATTTTGTTATTCATTCTAATATTTGGTTTATAATCATGGATGAGCAATGCATCTAGAACAGTGGTTCTCAACTGGTGGGTCGTGGACCCGTTTTTAGTGGGTCGCGGGCCGTTGCATGGGAAAATAAAAATTAAAAAGATCGATTTGGGTCGCGGCTTGTCATTAAGGGGTGATGGTGGGTCCCGGAGCCAGACCAGTTAAAAACCACTGATCTAGAATATATTCCAATTTGCAGAGCTCGATCCAGATGCTTAAGAAATTACTAATTAATTCAAGTCAAAATATTATATTTTAGTTACAGTAAAAAAAACCTTTTAAAGCTTTGAGCACCAACAGGTGTAGTATCTGTCCGTCCACAGGCATTGCTCTGCTCTACCTGCACCTCCACAACGTGTTCAGGGACGACTCCTTGCTTCAGAGAGCTCTGGAGTACGTCAACCGCAGCCTGAAGTGTTTGACCCGTCGCCATGACGTCACCTTCCTGTGCGGGGACACCGGGCCCCTCGCTGTAGCTGCTGTGGTCTACCATCGCCTGCAGAGGGTGCAAGAGACCGATGAGTGCATCAACAGGTCAGTGGAGAACGCGCTTGGAACCCGTACGTCTCGTATATCATTTCATACTTAGGGGAAAAAAGGATGCTGCAAGCGACTCGGTACACCAAATCTGCTGGTAATGTCCTAAATAAGCTGCACAATTTGTGCTACAATTTTATAGATCTGTAATGTTCGAATCAAGGTTACCTATCAATATATACAAATCAACCTAATGTTTGTTGCAGCAGTGTCTTTTCTTGAATATGGTCTCACTTGAATCAGCTGCAGCAGGAGAACAATAGGTCTCGTCTTCGGGTCTAAGGAGATGCACGCTCGTTCAGCCGCAACGGTGTTTGGGATCATGCTACTTAAACTAAATGCTTGTGATTGGCCAGACTGTTTATCTGTGACCACTTTGATTGGACGAACCAGAGCATTACTCCAGTCACAATGGGTGAATGTCGCATCTGATCCTGTTAAGTTAACTGCCAAAGGTAGGAGTGGTTTTTTTTTTTATTATCAATTTGTACACAGTTCTAGGTCATCATGGATAGTTCATTGGGGCAATAGTGGGTCATGGCACACGGTCAGCCAGATTTACAAATTCTGTGGGTCCCTTTGCTATTCTCCCAGACTGCTGCAGTTTCACCAGAACGTGGTGAAGGGTGCAGGCGGGCTGCCTGATGAGCTGCTCTATGGGCGGATGGGTTACCTCTACTCCCTCGTCTTTGTCAACCAGCAGCTGGGGCAGGACAGGATCCCCCTGCAGTACATCCAGCAGGTAAGTGAGGAGGTCTTTGTCTATCCAGGACGGGCTGACACATGAAAAAAAAAAAAAAACGAATTTGCTGTTTTGGTTTCCTTTAATCTGAGAGATTTGGTGTGTCACTTCTCCCTTCAGATCAGCGAGTCCGTGCTGGTGTCAGGCGAGCACCTCAGCAGGAAGTTCAGGGTCCAGAACCACAGCCCTCTGATGTACGAGTGGTACCAGGAGCAGTATGTCGGCGCCGCCCACGGCCTGGCCGGCATCTACTACTACCTCATGCAGGTAAAAACGCGTCTCCTAAAGCCCGTTTGTGGAGTTTTTTCAAAATGAAATAAAAAAAATAAAGAATACATCCACTTTCAGTTAACAATGAGCCATTTGTTGGGTATATCATCTGCAACTGACAATTCCATGATCTGACTTCTGTATTTCCAAAAATTGGCAAATTGTTGAATCTTATTTTGCGCATCTAACACCCAATAATGTACTGATATTCAATTTAAGTGTAAAATAAGAAAATTGCGGGACCAATGCCCTTTTGCAACAGATTAACTGAGGATCTAACGAGGTGACTCTTAGTGATCCCCTTGTGATGAAATGGAGACACCCCCTCCACCCTCCAACCCCCCCCCCCCCCCCCCCCCCCCCCCTATGCTGGAGCCACACTAATTGTTTCCTCCTCTAACAGCCCGGCTTCGTCTGCGTGGAGGAGTACGTACACAGGCTGGTGAAGCCCAGCATCGACCACGTCTGCCGCCTCAAGTTCCCCACAGGAAACTACCCCCCCTGCATCGGGGACGACCGCGACCTGCTGGTGCACTGGTGCCACGGCTCCCCGGGGGTGGTGTACATGCTCCTGCAGGCATACAGGGTAAGAACTGAGGGGGGGGGGCGCAAACCGACCGGTTGAAAAAGCCGAGAGCCACAGAGCCTTTTTGTGGTGAAACGCTCTCATCTGAATCCCCCTCTGTCCCTCTGTCCCAGGCCTTCGGAGTACCCCAGTACCTGGAAGACGCCCTGCAGTGCGGCGAGGTGGTGTGGCACTGCGGCCTGCTGAAGAAGGGGTACGGCCTGTGTCACGGTGCGGCGGGGAACGCCTACACCTTCCTGGCCCTCTACCGGCTAACGCAGGACCCCAAGCACCTCTACAGAGCCTGCATGGTGAGCGCGCGGGACGGAGACGCTACCACTGTCTCAAGGTCCCTTCTCACTGTCTCTGTCTCTCTCTGTCTGTCCCTCCAGTTTGCCGACTGGTGCATGAACTACGGCAAACATGGATGCCGAACACCGGACACTCCCTTCTCACTTTTCGAAGGTAGTATTTTGACAATCTCGAGTTTCAAAATAAACTTCATGTGGATGACTGCATGCTTCGAGGCTCCAGCTGTAAACTCACCGCGTCACTTCCTGTTTGCAGGCATGGCGGGCACCATCTACTTCCTGGCTGACATCCTGCAGCCCATGAAAGCAAGGTTCCCGGCTTTTGAGGTGTAAAGTCCCCCCCCCTCTGTCCCCCCCCCCCCCAGGTAGTCCTCTTCCCTCTTCGCCCCCTTCCCCTCCTTTTCTTTTCCCCCACTCCATACTGTTGGAAAACATAAAAAGGAAAAGATACACCCCTCCCTCCCCCACACACACACTTTTGCTCTCTGTCACACTCATGCATGAAAGCACCACATTCACAACAATTGACATTGTGCCATGTGTTTTCCTGCTCTATCGGGAACTTTACATGTTATAAAGGGGATAAGTCCTATACTCGCATCTCGACCACATAATTGTCTCAAACAAGTCAAAGGTGAGAGCTTGCCTCGATTTTTCGTTCATTTGTGTATAAAATAATTAAATTCTGTGGCTGTTGCTCAGATTGTGACTTCTTTCGAGGGTTACAGCAAAAAGGAGGGAAACTAGTTTTCTGGCTGTAAAAAAAAAAAATAAACTAACAAAAAAAACACATAAAACATCAAAAGATCCAAAAATATGATGTTAACTCTAAATGGTGTTTTGTTAACACTCAGCAACTGTATATTTGCTCATCTGTAAGCTCGATATGTTAAAGATGGAAATGGATGCTTTTGTTTGTTTTTGGTTTCCTTTCAGAGTCAACAGCAAAGCTAGTAACAACGCACTTAATATAATGCAGTCCCAGCTGTGCCATGTGTTAAGGGATTGACCCCAGAGTGTAAACTGTTGCCTGTCCTTTGCACTGTCTGAGCAATAAACCATGTGTCTTTTTACAGCTGTCTCTCTCGTGCATTTTCACTTCCTTCTTGCTTCTGTTTTGATGCAACGGGGCGCCGCCATGGTGCAACGGCGACTTTGCCACCATGGAACCTGCGTGTGACCGGCGGGAGGAGCTATTTCACCACGAGGGACGGCTCCATTCCACAGTCAGATTGTTAGCTAATCGGGTTTAATTTCCCTAAAATCTAGCGGAGACGTGGACGCCGCTCGCATTGTGGTCTGGAAAAAAAAAAACGTCTCGTGGGAGGGATCTTGTAAAGAAATTCCACCTGAAACCATACTGAAGTCATCCCAGTTTGGTATTTCTCCTGCTGGAGCAGCCTCGTATCACAGTGTTGTGCAGCAGGGAGTCTTGAGATGAGATAGTATTCTGCGGGCCCGGCGTAGAAGAGAAACCCAGCACCTCCAGGCAGGAATCGGGTGTAAAAATAGAGCTCATCTGTCTCTGGGACGGGGTGTGTTTTCACCGCCTCTCACTCGTGGCCTCTTCCTTTTTTTTTTTTTTTTTTGCTTCTACTCTTCAGCGGCATGATTTAATCCATGCGGTGAAATACCCAATCCTGTTAATTTGTTTGTTTCCTCTCAGCCGGCTCCTTTTACAGAAGCTGTAGAAGCTGGACGTCTGAACATCCAGCAGCCTTCTTGTTGTTGTTCCATGTCTCTTAGTATTTCACTTATCAGCATTTGTGGGTTTAAATGAGTTTTATTAATGAAATCCTGGATTCACATTGACGGCCCGTGTTTTTGACCTTTTCAAGCTGAGCGTGAATGTAATGTTTAATCCAAAGTACTTGCATTCATAACGTGCATTTGGGAACAGACCAGGAGAAAGATGGGATGTAATTAATGTTTTCATGAATCCATCCGACTCGTCCCCCATCATTTCAGTTTTATTGCACATACTTCACTTTTTTTATGCATCTCCGGCATTGATGACTCCTCCCTTCTGGATGTGGCCATCAGCACCACGGAGAGCTCTGGCTGATGAAGCCCGTCACCTTTGACCTCCATTGATGGGGCATCAGGTCTCTCCGTCTGTGTTATTACTTTTATTGCCTCAGTTTCACTATGATGCATTACAGAGCTCAATTTAACACTGATGGGTTCCCCAATAGAACTGATCTGAACTGATCGTCTGATTGGACAGTTCGTACAGGAACGTCATATAAACGGAGGTCATGGAATCGGCTTTTTTAAGCTTTTTCGCCCCGCTGGGATTTAACCATAAGAGGAGGAGCACGCCGGCTGGTTAAAAATACCACCTTGTAAACGACCCCCCCCCCCCCCCCACTCAGGTGGGCCTCTGGGGACCCACGCTTCCACTGTGCACCTCCTCCAGGAAAAAGGAAATTTGAACCGGATCAAAAGTACAAAAGCTTTTTATTTCTTTTTTTTATCATCCAGGAATAAACACAGAAAAACCTGAGACATGCGGTTATTTGGCTTTCTAAAAATAGTCCCGTCCCCTTCTAAAGGCCTACTCCCACTTTGCGCGGGGGGACGCGCAGCTCTCCTTTCCGTTTGCCCTAAGAAAGTTAAAGATGTTCCAGCGTGTCATCCGATTCGTCCTCGGAGTGCGCGTGACGTAACGCCCCCGGGTTAAATAAGAGGGGGCTCTGACAATGGCCCAGGACCACTCTGTCTCGGGACTCAGGCTTCACTTCTCCTTTCTTTCCGCTCCTGCAGCTCCATCTCTCCAAAATGGTGTGTACATGATTGTGTTTTCGGACCTTGTGGTTGGGGGCGGCGCCGATGGAGTTACTTTTTTCCGACTAGGGAACAAGTCTCCGTGGGATGGGATCGGATGTCGGCTCTCCAAAATGAGGTCCAAAAATTTGGACTTAATTGCCGTCGTGATAGGGAGGATAAATCAAGACCGCTGGGAAATACGAATTATGATAGCAGTTTACGGTTGAGTTCCTTTGGGCCCAGGACTTGAAATACACCCATATTTCAATCCAAGGAAGCATCCACCAAATGTAGTTTCCACAGTTTACAGCAATAAATTCTTCTATTTAGCATTGTTAGTAACTGTTTGTTTTTTCTATGGAAACTCACAAATTGTGTTTTTCTTCACTTCTCTGTTCCCTCTGTGTGTTTCCCTTAATGTGCTTTTTTGTTTGTGCACGTGTGTACAGGCCGAGGGCGAGTTCACACCAGACCAGATCGAGGGTAAGTGAAGAAAATGGGGAGATTTGTCTAAAAAAAAAAGGCCCTCGGCATGCTGGGAATAGGTCTCCGTCGGACACGCTGCTCCTCGGACGTGTCCAGTTGTCGAGGACGATTTGAGAAATGTCTATTTTAAGCCGACCCGTCCTCGTCTTGTGGCGTTGATCCCGGCGCGGAGGTTTGAGACGCGGGCCCAGCGAGGTCCCGTTACAGAAAGGCATCCAAACTGTCACTCCTGGACACATTCGGTCCTGAAAACCGCAGACGTGTCCACAAACACATATGGATTATAAATATATATATAGATTATGATACAAAAAAAATGCTAACCGGGGCATTTGCGCCATAAAATAAGACGTAAGTGCTGCCTTTGCACATTCTGGTAGGTTTATACTACAGTGGAGTACATGTGGGAGCAGGTGTTGATTACAACACAGTCAGCATTCCCACGTTTGACTCGCCTTGCCTCTATAAGGCCTGGGTCACTCAGTCGGGGGGGTATCAGCTTGCTCCCTGAATGCCTCCCGAATGTAAGCGGCGGCAGGAATGGATGGGGGTATGCGAGGGGGGGGGGGGGGTGCAGCTGTTGTTCCCACTGCTGCTGCTGTTCAGAGCATTAATCCGCCAAAGAGGGTCACTTTGACTGTGGCTTCCTGGTCGGATTCATTCAACCTTCCTCGGGAACAGCTGTCGCCACGGTAATCTGGGAACAATGAGAGCGGTCCCAGGCTCGTACTGTCTGACGGGGTGTGGCACCGCATAGCCCAATAAGAACCCAATAAACCACCCGAAGGTGGTGGACAGGATGGAACGCTCTAATAGCAATACCGAAACGACTGGTGGACATGTGTCACCATTCCGCGATACGTTTGTAACACAAAGGATTCTCTCCTCCAGACTTCAAGGAGGCTTTCGGCCTCTTCGACAGAGTCGGCGACAGCCAGGTGGCTTTCAACCAGGTGGCCGACATCATGCGCGCCCTGGGCCAGAACCCCACCAACAAGGCGGTCAACAAGATCCTGGGAAACCCGACCGCTGACGGTGAGAACCCCCCCCCCCCCCGAAACGCAAACGGCATCGGTTTCGTCCGTGGAGGTTTTCCCGTTGTCGTCAACCCCCCCCCCCCCCCCCCCCCCTTTTGTTTCAACAGACCTGGCCAACAAGAGGGTCAACTTCGAGGCCTTCCTGCCCATGCTGAAGGAGATCGACGGCCAGCCCAAGGGCACCGTGGACGACTACATTGAGGGTCTGCGCGTCTTCGACAAGGAGGGCAACGGCACGGTCATGGGCGCCGAGCTGCGCATCGTGCTGGCCACCCTGGGTGAGTCTCGTGTTCGCCAAATATAGAACGCGCCGAGGCGCGCTCGGTTGCAACCCGAACCCCAGCCCCCCTAACGCAGATTCTCCCCCCCTCCCTCCCCGAACCCACAGGAGAGAAGATGACCGAGCCCGAGATCGAGGCCCTCATGACCGGCCAGGAGGACGAGAGCGGCACCGTGCACTACGAGGGTGAGCTTTGAAGGCGCCTCGTCTTGCAGGAGGTTTTGTGTCTGGGTTTTCGTCCAGTGATTCATGGCTTTGTGTCTCTCCAGCTTTCGTCAAGCACATCCTGTCGGTGTAAGAGGCCTTCAGAAGGAGTGCTGATGAAGCCCAACGGTGTTCAGGACATCTACACAACATCAAAGACCAACCAAGGAAAGACAAGGACTATGTACAAGGGATGTTGAAGCAGACCCATCTTGTTGTTTCTTTTTGTTTTCCTTTCCATTTCGTCTCAACCACCCCCCCCCACCCCACCCCCCCTCCTTGCTTCGGGTCATTGCCCCTACATTGAAGACCATCACTTGGCCTCTACTCCACCCAGGGAGGCGCGTCTCCACTCGCCAGCATGGGGTGAGGAACCGGGGGAGAAGGGATGACCGCTCATTAAGTGAGGGTGGATCCCTCCCTTCCCACCGCCACCTCATTCAGTCTCGCCACCACTGGTCCCAGCAAAGCCAAAGGTGCTGGGGAATGGTTGTGGACGGGCCGCCAAAATTCTCCCGCCTCCCTGAAAAGTTTTATTTATTGTCACTCTGTTCATTTCAGAATAAACTTTTCCAACGTACATCCCACCTGGGTTGATTCCTGATTTTTTATTGCCAATATGCCGTTGCAGATTTTATCAAAGTCCAGCAAGGGGGGGGGGGGGTGTAATGCTTTTTGTCCCTGGTGTTGGGAAATGCACGACGATTACAACTGCCATAGCTATGCGCTGTCTCTGTTTTTTCTAATATAAAGTTATGTTGACCTCTAAAGCTATATTTAAATGTATTGGGAGAATGAACTGTTCCTTGACACGACTTTAGTTATAAAAGTGTTGACGGTCGGTGTTGAGTGTGTTTACACGTAATAATACTGTACATACCGTCTATTTGTGTACAGTGTAACTTTTGCGGGGTCGAGATACGAGCAATTGAAGTTGTAAACCTGAGGAGAGTGTGCCCCCTTGTGGTCAAATGAGAAGTTAGAGAGGTGTCACTCTGCTGTTTATTTTACACGGACTAATCCGTTTTGTTCGAAAAATTGCTTCAAAGTCACATTGTAAGTTCCCTTGCACCAGGTTACACACCAATCAGAGGTAGTACAGACACTCGGAACAAAAACACGCGTTTACGTGGCCGCACAGAGCGTTCGTTAACAGTTATGACGTAGTTTTGTAGTCCGGAGCCAGTGAAAAGACAACGGAGTGACGCTCCGCTGTTGATTGTCCACGTGCCACAGAATCTTTGTTGTCCTTTCGGTCAGTAACGTTGCCTCTCAGCTGGTGTCGAGGATGTTCGTCAAGAAATTGAGCAAAGTTTGTCTTTTGGGGCTGAGAAATGTCTCCGGACGAGGACAAGCGGCAACCAGGTGACGTTTTTAATAAATATGTATAAATATCTTCTGAGTTGTCAACAAATAAGACGGACGAATTGACGTGAACGTGAATTATAGTTATAGTTTGAATTAAGTATTAATGTTAGTTAAATGAAGACTTCAAATACTACGGGATTATTGGTACATATTTAATCTATTAAAGTAGATTCACAGGTAAACAACGTAATCTGTAGAACTCGGTCAAAGCGACCTTTGACCCACTTTTGTACGTGACGTGAAGCTAGTAGTAGCAGCTTCAACAAGTGAGGTGTGTTTTTGTTTACGATAGTGAACGTCGTTTTTTTAAAGAAAATCTGGTTAATATTGCTGCACAACATCAAACAAACAATTGAAAATACTCCCACGTAGAGCCTTTAATTAATTAATTAGTCAATTAATCATTTAGGCATTGTTGCTAAATATCTTTTATGTCATCGGTCAGGATCTGGTGCTTATAACAAAACAAAAAGACATTTGGGATATATTGTAAATTACAAATGATGGCTGGCTTTTCATAATTCCTCCCAGGCTATACAGCGAGGCCCATGACCTCGGGCGCCCCGCCCCCCCGCCCCGCCCCGAGACATCCGGCGCCGCGAACCTGATGGACATCGGCACCCGCCGGATCTTCAACGAGGACCACGACATCTTCAGACAAAGTGTGCGGCGTTTCTTTCAAGAGGAAGTGATTCCGTACCACGCGGAGTAGGTAGAAACAACGTGGGACCCTCCGCCGCTCGCCGCTTTATCAACGCCTCGCTACACCCCCCCCCCCCCCTTTTCTTTGTCCCACCTCCCACCCAGGTGGGAGAAAGCAGGTCAGGTGAGCAGGGAGGTGTGGGAGAAGGCCGGAGAACAGGGCATGCTGGCGGTGCTGATACCGGCGGAGTGCGGCGGCGTGGGAGCCGACGTGTTTTCGGCGGCCGTCGTGTGGGAGGAGCAGTAAGTGGCGCCAACGGATGATTGACAGTCCACAGTGCAGCGGACAGCCTCTTTCACTCCCCTGCAGGATGTACTCCAACTGCACGGGGCCGGGCTTCACCCTGCACTCGGACATCGTCATGCCCTACATCTCCAACTACGGCAGCGAGCAGCAGATCCAGCGCTTCGTCCCCGACATGGCCGCCGGGAGACGCATCGGCGCCATCGCCATGACGGAGCCGGGCGCCGGCAGGTGGGGATTTGAAGGCGAAAAGGCCTGCGAGCGTTGGGGGGGACAAACGGCCTGACGACCCCTCGTCTCTTTCATTTCAGCGACCTCCAAGGCGTGAAGACGTACGCCAAGCGGGACGGCGGCGACTGGATCCTCAACGGAAACAAGGTAAGCGCCGCCAAAAAGAAGAAAAAAAAGCCGCCATCGCCGTCTCCTCCTTTCCCCTGACCTTCCCCTCCGCTTCCAGGTGTTCATCACCAACGGGTGGATGTGCGACCTGGTGGTGGTCGTGGCCGTGACGGACCGCGAGGCCAAGTCGGCCGCGCACGGCATCAGCCTGTTCCTGGTGGAGAGCGGCACCAAGGGCTTCCACAAGGGGCACAAGCTGGAGAAGATCGGGCTGAAGGCCCAGGTACTTGGGGTCCGGTCGGGGAGGAGGAGGAGGAAGGGAGGGGGGGCGTGATTACATGACAAAAACAAAAAGACTTTGTCCCCGTCTTGGGCAGGACACGGCGGAACTGTTTTTTGAGGACGTGCGGCTCCCGGCCGACGCCCTCCTGGGGGAACCCAACAAGGGCTTCTACTACCTGATGAACGAGCTGCCGCAGGTGAAAAGCACCCACCTTTCCTATGATGTCCTCATACGCGGTTGATAATGTTTAAATCCTCGTCCTCTTCTTGTCCTCCCGTGGCCCAGGAGCGCCTGGCGGTCGCTGCCATGGGCATAGCGAGCTGTGAGTTCATGTTTGAGGAAACCAGGAACTATGTGATGCAGAGGAAGGCTTTCGGCAAGACCATCTCGGATCTTCAGGTCTGTGTAGCCGTGTTTTGAGGGGACATTTTCCGGTTCAGGGTGTAGGTTTTGGACTCGTTTTATTCAGCTGCTATTAGACATAATGCTCCAAAACGAATACAAGCTTGCATTAGAAAGATCGGATCATTTTCCTCCTGGTTCTGATTGGGCTGCACAGACCGTGCAGCACACGCTGGCAGAGCTGAAGACCGAGATCTGCGTGGGCCGAGCCTTCGTGGATAACTGCATCCTGCTCCACGCCGAGAAACGCCTCGACACCGCCACCGCCTCCATGGCCAAGTACTGGTGAGTATGTGGGTTCTATTCGTACATTTGAATTGAACTAACTAATGAAATAAAACGGGTCTGCGGTGATGATGCCGTTTTGCTGAGGTCCTGTCGGCTTCTCTTCAGGGCCACTGACTTCCAGAACAAGGTGGCCACTCAGTGCCTGCAGCTCCACGGAGGCTGGGGCTACATGTGGGAGTACCCCATCGCCAAGTGAGTGTCGAACTGGGGGGGGGGGGTTCGTACTCCATTCCATCCACGGGTCGCTGATACCGGTGTCTGTCTTTTTGCAGGGCCTTCGTGGACTCCCGTATTCAGCCCATCTACGGAGGCACCAATGAGATCATGAAAGAGCTCATCGGCCGCTCCATTGTTCGCCGGAAGTAAGGAAGCTGGTCGGAAAAGGTATTTGTGAGATGCTTCGGGTGCAATGGACCACTGTTCTGAAAAGTTGAATATGAGGATTTAGTAGTTGACAAAAATAATTGGAAAGAAGACTAATTACAATTATTTCAGCTGGTAAAATCATGACCATTGCCAATGTGTCTTGGTTGCAAGCATAAATATTGTGTATTTTTTTTAAACATTAGTCGATTGTGTGTCCAATATGTTGTCAAAGAATATATTTTAATCTTATTAAAATAAAATATTAAAAATATTCACTAAATTAATGAACTTAAGCTATGAACAATTTGTATCTGGGGGTTTTCTTTGTCACTAGGGAATGTTGTAAATGGATGAAGATGAATTGAATAAACACGTGTAAACCCGCATCAGCCCCCTGTGTGCATTGTTTTATTTCCACCAGCAGGTGGCAGCAAATGCGCGGACAGACGTGGCGGAAGGACGCAGCGGGCACAATGCAGACTGTTGAATGCAGCTCTCCGACTTGGAGCTTCCTTCTTCCTTCTCCGGATCAAACTGATCATCATCGAAAGAACGCATGGATTTAAACATGTTATCCCCCCCGCCCCCCAAATCACGCCCCCACCCAAAAGAAAATCTAATTTAAGATGCAGACAGGAGCGCAGCTACACTGGTGCGTCTTTCTCCATCGTCACCCCTCTGCATCCCATCCACGTTACACCGCCCCATCTTCCAGGTTTCCTTAGCAACAGCCACGCCCCGGTGCTCCAGCTCTGCACTCGTCTCCACTGCGGACAGAGCGTCCTCCTCTCAGCAGAAAGCTGCCCAAACACCCATTTTTATATTAACAATGACTCAGCACATTTCACTCATTCCACTCAGATGTCTTTGGGGGGGGGGACTCCGTGCGCTTGCATCTAGTTCCACATTTCCAGTCCAAAGATGTTGCACATGTCATAATTATATCAAGGAGGAGGTTTCCTATAATTTACGTTGTGACTGCTGCTGCACAATCCCCTCTGCGCCCCTACGGCGGTATTTACGGTAGCTCAGTGTGCGATGGGAGGGGTCAGAGGGGCCCCCGTACTGCTCTCATTGTCACCAGGGCTCTCCACACTCACAAGGGTGTTTAGTGGCGCTCAGCAGCTCGGACCTCCAGGTAAGAGCCGCAGCTCTTTGTCGATCATTTACCGGCTAGTGAGGCTTTTTATTGACACTTTTGTTTTTTGGTGCAACACCGGCAGCGGTGAAAGTTTATTGGAGAAGAGCCCCGGTTGGTTTCATTGTCGCCACTGGCGTCCGCTAATCCTCAGCTGTTGCGGTCATGGTCAGATGTACAGTTATGCGTGAATTCCGAGATGGAAAAGGGTTCAACGTTATGTCAATGGGAGGGGGAGGGCGGTTTCACTCAAAGTCGCTTCACACGGAACATATGTGTGGAACATTCACGTGAAGAAATGTGTTAATTATGTTTTATTTTTGCGTGTTTTATTTTTTTTTCTATTTTTTTTGCGCCTCTCGCATCTGCAGCCTGCGCCTTTTGTTCTGGTCCACGCCTGTATGGTGCTGAAACCGCCCCCCCCTCCCCCCACACGTTACTCACTGCAGTACAGGAGAGCAGAGCAGTCTTTGAGGATAAGCGGATGACTTAACGTGTGCAGGTGCAGGTTATCTATGATATTTGGATGATTAGCCGCCTCCTTTTGTTGGCATTTTGTCTGCCACAGCCAGTGGCCCCTTTGTAATGACCAGCTTGCATCAGCAAAAGGCAGCATGACTTGCATTGGATGTCTATTGAAATACATGCATTGCAACATCATTTGTGTTATTTAGTTGAAATAAGTGGCGTTGGCCTGCACGCGGTTCCTGCTATGTGCAGGCCGTAATGGACCCCCATGGGCTGTCTTTTAAAGCATATTCAGCCAAAGATAATGATCCAGAACGATCCAGACCTGCATTCGGGGCGTTTTTTCCCGTGTCTGGATGGGAAAACATTCCTTTTATGAAAAGAAACGGGCTCCAGGTTTTTCTTGCACATTCCCACAGCGGTCATGTAAGAGCCCCGGTACATGGGGGATATGGAATGAAAACCCCTCACATGCTGATGCTGACGTGAGTTAACGAACACGGCCGCTCTGGGTTCCTGATGCGGTCGGTTTGGAGTAGAACTAGAACAGGTCGGTCTGCAGCTGTCCGCTCTCGTCTCGGGTTGAGGTTCAGGAACGTGACACAGTGTTAAATTGAAGCGCGACACACCCCTTTCGCTTTTTTAATTGCAATCAGAGTTTTCCTAAAGCGTTTCCTGTTCCCCTTTCAGTGTGGCGGTTACTTGTATTGATTGTTGATTTAAGGCAAACCTTGGAGGTTTTGCAGCTTTCAAATGAACATAAAGATACACACAAAGATACACACACCCCAGATATGTTCATTTATAATTCAATCCAAACACAAAGTGGAAGGATTAACTACTTGACCATTTGAACGCAGGTTATATGTTTTTTGGCTTGGCCCAAATGGAGGTGGACAAACATACCTACAGTCACTGTGTGTGTGTGTCAGGTCTCACCTACTTCCTCCACCAGGACAAACCTCTATCAGGCCGGATTTGGAGTAATTGAAATGACCTTAATCACAAAACGGCAGGCTGTGTCCATGTGTTTACCCGCGTAAGCTATGGAAACGGACATTGTTTAAATCTCAGGTTCCTGGACTCCTTCTGTGTCCATTTGAATTATGCGTGTGTACATACCACTTCTTCCTTTTCCCACCGCTAGGAAACCCTATCTGCCTCCCTACAGGGAACCGTAAGCATATTTCCTCAACGTCGATTCGGGTTAAGCGCGCTGTCCTGAAACCACGGATCCGATGAAATGAAGACACGCGGCATTGTCTGCGGCGTGTCTTCTTCGCTGACCCGCGTGTGGAGCGCTTTCGAGACCCGGCGTTGGGCAGATAGGAATTAAAATCCAAACCGAAATGGGGGCCGACAGTTTGAGGTGTTCAGCGGCCGTCATCGCCCCTTTTTTCCAAGCGTGAAGTAGATCAGGAAACTTCTCCACTGAGCGGGCCAGGTGCACACGCCTTGGCGTTGGGGAGAAACAACATGCAGAAGGGAAAGCACCTCGTAGTCCATCTGCGGACCAGATGTTGCCGAAACAGCTGTTGATCTGAATCCCTTTATCAGGATCCTTGAAGCTGATTGGACGCCGTTGGACCATCCTGTGACCTCCTGGGCACGTGGGACTCTCTCCGTCTACGGCAGCCCAGTCTCCCAAACAGACCCCGACAGCCGGCGTCACATTTCATTCCTCACGGGGCGATGCCCCTCGACAGAGAGGACGCTCACTCGGGGGGGGGGGCAACTCTTCCCACGTATTGGCACCGGTGATATTCCCGGCGCCGCTGTGTCGTAAGCTCCCCTCGTCAGCCGATCCGCGAGGTCACCACCGCCCACTCGGCTTGAGAACCGCCAATCCACGCCACGTCGACCCAATGGGCCTCAAACCGATCTCCCTCTCCGCCAGCGAGCTTTGCTTTTTTTAGATCACTCAGTGCCCCCAAAAGCACATTCCTACGAGATAACGTGCTGGCCGTTCGCACGGAGCCGCTGCAGGGAGTTTAATGCGTCTCCGTCTCGGCCGGGTTATGACATCGTATAGTGCGGCTTTATGTAGCTGACCCCTAATTGGGGCAGGAGAATGCAGGCAACTGGGCTGTTGACGTGTTCTGGTTGGTATTATGGCTGTGTCGGTTTCTATATGCAGCCAGCTGGGCCCGGCATCTGTTTTAATGTCCACATCGGACTTGGCAGGATTGTGTCGGCCTTGCAGTCCAAGGTGTAAAAGAAGTGCCGATTTAATGGCTTTTAGTTATTGACTGACGAGTAACAACGTGTTTTTGGCAGGTTTTTACGGCTTTAAAAGATCTCTGTCAATAATCCATCAGAGACCGAACTGTTTAAGAGTTGCATTGGACCCAGGAAGAAACCATTCATGAGCCCTAGCGTCTTCCTGAATGGTCCAGGGACCTCCACTTAGCCTAGCGTAACCGCTAAGCTTCGTAGCGCCGGGCCTTTATGGTTTCCAGATGTTCAAGCTAAACAGCGAGATTGTGTTTTCCCCATCGCTTTGCAAACATCGAAACATCAGCCGCAGTGTGCTGGGGGAATCAAAGAGCCTCATTGTTGGAAGTATTGTTGGAACATACACACTCAGGTTTCTTTATGCGTCTATGAACGTTTTTTTTTTCTTCTTCTTTTTCCGCCACTTCATCCATTAAGGAATCAAATCTTTTGGAAATAAATCTCCAACAGTTTGAGGCCTGGAGCTTCTTAAATGAATCCAGTGCACGTTTTTTGCTGGGTAAATGTGTCCGTCTCTACCGTTGCGTGCGTCTGCTTTTCCGGGGCCATGTTTTGGATGAATGGGAACCGTCCCCCCCCAGCCCCCCGATTCATGAGCGCCTCAACACACGGCGGCTCTGTGGAGACACTGTGAGGCGTAGAAACAGAAGCACTTCCATAGTACATCACGTTCCTGTAAGTCTCCTTGTAGCTGGAACACAGCAGCTGAGTGTGTGCAGTGGACCTCCTGGCCAGATTCTGCGAGGGGTGGGGGGGCCGGGGGGGTTCACCACTGCCCATGTCTAAAGAGGGGCTTACCAGCAGATGTAACATCCTCCCTTACATATGTAACAGACAGAGGAAGATGAAGAAAGATGAAGCATGTAGTTCAGGGTAATGAACCTTGCAGAGCAAATATTTATTTTTCAGTCAAACACCCTCTCACTTCCTGATCCACCAGCCTCTCCCTACCGAGACTGTTTGTGTTGTTTTTCAAGGGCTGACTGTGCCTACTGTCCGCGTTTGGGGCCATCAAGGGCCCCCCCTCACCACGGCAACCCCTGCCATGGAAACCAGCCCCTCAAAGGAATGAGCCATTTGAGATCCAGTGTGTGGAGACCCTGTGTGTTGCTGCAGCTCGCTCCGTAGTAGGCGAGCATTTAAGCGTGTTCTATCCTCCATCCTGTTCCCTTGTTTCCTTTCCTTTTCAGCTGTGCAGAAGACAAACGAAATCTCGATTATGTTCCTCGGTTCCTCGCAGCATGTTGTGCGACGAGCCGCGTGGCCCCAAAGCGCTGATCAGTGGAGGCAGGGTGGGAGACCTCACCGCCTCAGCTCACCTCGTTAAGTCAAGGAGCATAAATCCTGGTGGAAAAGGGAGCAATGGCGTCACTCCGCCGGTGAGTGGCCTCTGGGGAAGGCCAGTCTCTCTTGTGGATGCTGGCAAAAGCTGGTGGTGAAAAACTGTTGAGCTCATAGGCTAAAATGTTTCGTCCATGTTTGACTACATACCAAACTGGCTTGCTACAGGTCCACTGTTTCAGTCCTATTGTTTTAAATCACGCCATATAAACTCACATTTATATCACATGCCAACAATGTCCCCCGTTTCCCCACTATAACGGCCTCCCATTTTCCGCACCGGAGTCGGGGCTGCAGCCGACTGCATACCAGCCCGTCGATACCGGCACGGAACAGGGAAAAAAGAAGAAGAAAAGAGGAAGCATATTTGGAGTCCATGTTTAAAGCCACAAGCTTTTTGCTTGTTCTTCTTCAGTGTCCGAGCTGGTTGTCCCTCCGGGGGCCTTCTTTCTTAACTCCGCTCACCTGACCCCCGTTGGGAAGCAGGAGCCCCCCCCCCTCCTCACTCCCCAGTGGATCTGCTTGTCACACATTCAGATGCTAATCCTCTGCCATCTGCTTTCCACCTCGGGTGGCGGGGGCCCGGGAGGGGGGTCCCCCAGCGGGGGGAAAATCCCTGAGCTCCTTGTGCCCCGAGGGCTTGCCAGGCTGTTCGACACCTTTTACACCCTAATCAAGGCCCACTGAACCCCCCCCCCCCACCCATCTAGCCCTGTTATGTTCAGGTCCCCCCTCTATTCAGGGGCAATGGACCTTGGAATAATAGACCCGTTTTCCTGCGTGTCGATTGGTCAAAAATGCTTCCGAGCAGAGAAGTCAATCAAAGTCTGAGGCTAAAAGGAGGCGTTCCGAAACCGCCTCCTTTTCTCGCAAATGATGTGATTTACACGCCGCGTCAGAACTGTGGGAGTTTCGCTTGCACTGTTTTGAGTAGGCTTGTTGTTTTCTAAGGTCTGACTTGTGTGCGTATGTGTGCGTGCACGCAGGATCGGGATGACATAATAGGTTATATTTTAGCAGTCACTGCGGGAAGTTCCTCTTAGTCTGATTTTGAATTAAATTCCTGAATAAATGCCTCGGTCATGGATAAAGTAGATGCATTTGTGTGAGATGATGTTTGTGGCTCCACTAAGCATACTGACCCCCTTAAGACAAATACACTAAACCCCTTCACCGAGCTCATTGGATTAAATACAGAAATGCATTGTCTGGAAGCTTAAGTCAAGGCTTCTCTTCTTATTTCATGCATGTTGATGTAATTTCGAAATAAAATAACAACAATACAAATCTGAGCAAGATTTACATTCCTTCAAAATCATGTTTCCTAAGTCACACCTCCTCGCAAATCATTCATTTGGTCTTCCTCCTTCACTTCACCTTGTTTCCCCCGATGGAGCCGTCGCCATAGCGACTCATCTCACCGTCATGGAAACCAAGCACCATTGCTGCAGCAATAACCGCCGCCACCACGACCCCCCCCCGAAGAAGCCTGTGGCCCACACGGAGACGCCACGCGTGGGGACACCACGCGGAGCCAATGTGGCTTTAGACAGGGATCCTAATTAGCACAACATGGGGAACAATGACAGGCCACAGAATTAATAGTTAGAGAGCCGTGTAAATGCCCGGGAAGTCAATGAAGGATGACCTCGCCCTCGAGTCCCTCCAGGGCAGAGAGTCATTAACGCATCGCCCCGCGTCAGCGCTTTGTACCTGGGACGCGCCGTCCTTCTTCACTCCTTCTTCTTTTGTTAATGGAAGCTGGCCTGAGATTCCCAGTCAACGAGACCCCCCCCCCCCACACACACACACACACATCTACCCAGCCTCTCTCATCGGCCTTAATAGCCTGCTCTTATTATTACCCCCCCCCGCATGCCGTACAGACCCTCCTCTCACTCCGACCACAACATCGCTGTATCACTTACGCTAACAGCCTGCACTTAAAGCATCTAAAGGTGAAAGCGCCGCCGAGGTGCTTCCTGACGACGCTCAGGGGCAGAACACTGCGTTCACAAATAAAATAAATAATTTTTAAAAGGCTGTTAAATTGAATACTTGTGGACGACTGCTAAATTACCACTCGACCTCTTTAGAGTTCGAGCGAGCAAAGAGATCCTATCCTCCACTGGGGAAGAGTCAAGGAGCGGAGGTAGCTTAGCTTAGCCTTAACCGTACGCCATTAACACATAATACCATACACATCACACTTCTTCAACGGCATGTATGGCTATAACATGCTGGTGTGTTTGGAGTTAATCGTTAAAACCATCTGACCATTTGTTTTCCATTTGAAAGAAAGATGCCAAAATGTAACGCGTTGTTATTTTCTCCCGAGGGTAAAAACCAACATCATCTGTACCCGCCGAGCCTCTCGCCGTGACTCATTGTTTTTTTTGGGCCTGCTTGTTTTGGATGCTCTACTGACGGGGCGGTTTGAAAGGCCTCGCCTGAATCACAGGGTCGCCCAGGAAGACCGTTGACTCAAACCCGGGGACGTGCTTTGGGTCTTTTGCCGAGGGCTTCCCCCCCCCCCCTCCCCGCCGGGTGGTCCACGTGGCCGAGTGGCGTTCTACATGTGCGTGTGTTTGCATTATATCTTTGTTCTATTGCTCTGTGTGTGTGTGTGTGGCCTTTGTGTGCAAGCGAGCTGTCAACATCCTCCTGCCGCTTGCACTAAAAAAGTCCTGTGCAGCTGCCCCCTCCTCCTCCTCCTCTTCCTCCCTGCTCGTCTCTGATGACTTCCAGAAACTTCCGCTCTTCGCTCCGTCTCAGTGACACGTGTGTGTGTGTCCGAGCGCTACAGCTGTTGCCCGCTGCTTCTCACACTTCTCAGTGGGGAAGCAGCCCAACATCTGTCTGTATACATGTTGCTGTAATCTTGGGACTTGTGCATTGGTGTTTTCCCAAGAGTTGTAAATTGCATTGTGTGTGTACGGACATCTTATTGAGGGAGCCCCCCTCGTCTTCATCTACCTTTCCCCTTAGTGGAGGACTAAGGAGTCCTCCCTGCTGGAGCTTTGTGACTTTAAACTGTTTCTCTGCTTTCTCCACCCAGTGGAGTTTCACTCGGGGAATACAGAGCGCTGTGTTCCCCTGTGAGTCACAAGCATGTTGTGTTTCCTTTCCATGGTGTAATATGTGTTTATTGTACAGTAGCCTGTGTTTCAGTTCACGGATGACTACAAAGCCCACGGCTACACCCTGTGGTTAGTGTAAAGCCGGGCACATGCGAGCAAACACACACACACACAACCTGGCAGGGAGTTGATACATACGCCCTCAGACGGGCACAATTTTATTTAAGTCCATAAAAATAGTTCACTGCGTTCTTCTCACCCCTGAATTCCCCCACAAACACACTCCACTTCCTGTCTGTTTCTTCCCCCCCCCCCCCCGAAAATCCTGTGTCTGTTTTGTAAGGGCCTCTCCGGGGGCATATTTCACATTTAAGGAATTTCCTGTGTCCGGCTTTTATCATAAGGGAATGACAGTTCACGCCATCTCGAGTCGGTGTGTGTGTACCCATCCACATTCAACATATGCATACGAATGTGAAGCCAGAGAGCCCATCCTGCTGGGTGGCACAGAAGAAGGACCAGTTTCCTTCCATCGCAGATATACAGTGGCTGTCTGGCTGTTGCCTGAGAAGCATATTGACCATTACCAATGTGTGTGTGTGTGTGTGTGTGTTACTTGTTGTGTTTGTGGCCGCGCGCTGGCCATTGCGATGGTCCGACGCTTTGATGCTTGGCAAAACACGCAGCCGGCTATTCTCTTTAGGAAAGCTAAAGTTTTACAAGCCACGCGGGTTTTTTAATGCGCCGAAGAAGCGCTTTCCACGAGCCCCTGGACGCTCTGTTAACAACGACGAGCCCCTAAAACATGAATGGAGTTGAGATCATCTGGTGTCCGATGCCGGTGCTGCTGTAAATGCGCACTGGGCTGTGTCCCTCTGTCGTTGCTATGAAGGCTTCTCCTGAAGTCAACGGATTGGACAGCCGACTCGACGTGGGCTGGAACCAGGACTTTGGATTCAGTTGGACTGAGTCCCTTTCGTGGTGTCTATATGCAGAGGGCTCTCGGGGGGATGGGAAAGGATCAGCTCCCGCGTCTTGTCTAGCTGCTCTGGACAAACTGACCTTTGACCTTTTGACACCGGTGTCCTCAAACAGCTTTCGGCCGGACAGCAGCATCGTATCATATCTACGAAATGTTGTTGTTGAGTGAAAAGTCAAAGGAAAGGACTTCTAATAATGATGAATGTGATGGCATTTGATGAGCGTTATATGATTGACGTGCCTGAGCCTGAGCCACCAGCGTATCGGCTGACCTTTCAACAGAAAGCCAGATCAGCGCGGATTTGGGTAATTAGATTTCTCGTGGTCTCAATTCTAATTCCGATTAAGGCGAAACAGCAACAACAAACGGATGTCGCTGCGTTTTCTCCCGTTTCGGAGCAAAAAGGAGCAGTCCATTCCATGTGAAGATGGACACTGCGCTGGAAAGAGATGGCTCTTGTGATCCCCCCTGAGCGGTGATCCGATCCTCGGCCATTACGATGCGTCTGCCAGCGACGGCGATTACAAGGGCCGTGTCTGGCTTGAAATGTATTAACATGACTGTGTAGTCTGTGGTGGTCAGCAGGAAAAGGCATGTTGGTATTTTGACTTTTATAACTGCTAAATGTTATTGGTGGATTTTCATTTTTATTTTTATTATCAGTCAAAAAGACTGACTGAAATATATATTTATTTTATTTTAAATGTTCCTCAAAAGTGCGACTTGGCATGTCAAACTGTTTTCTTTGGCTGCGGGGGGAGCGTTGTCAAGTCTGATGAAAATCACGATGCCATGGTAATGTCACCAGGGTTGTCTTTCATTTTTGGGTCACTACTTTTGGCGTTTTGGCCTCTGCCCTCTTAACTTTGGGCCGTTTCAATCTTGCTATTATTTGCAAGCTGAACTGACAGGAGGAAGGACAACGGCAAGACCGTGAGACCCGCCCTAAAAAATACCCTATTTTATGGCATTTTTTAATTCTAAATAGTTACGCCATTTACTAATTGGGACAATAAACATCAATGTCTTCAATGTTTACTGAGGCATAAATGAAGTGAGAAGCGAGGTTGTTTCCTCATGGACTTCTATGCATTCAGACTTATGTTTTGTTGCCGTCACCCTTCACTCTAACCACAGCAAGTTTTTTTTTATTCTTTATAGTGGCTCACACAAAGGCCCTGCTGGAGTTACAGCTTCGATGACACTTAAAAACCACTGAAGCCTGTCCTCTCGAGCACCTGCAATAAATTTGCACATTCAGTGAAATCCAGCCAGACAAAAAAACATGAGTCATGCTCTCAGTCAGTCAGCAAGTTTGGAATTCGTATCGGCTGATTGATTTCAGCCCTTGTTTGTTTTTCTGAAAAAACGGATTATACGTGATTTGTTAATCTTCACGATAAAGAAGAAACAGGAAAAGTACCATTAAAAAACATATTTTAAAGGTTCCTATAGGAGCAGTTCACTTGGATTTGTTGTGTCCAGACTTTTCTGCGACATCTCCCAGTCCCAATCGGGATGAAGGAGCCCAGGCAGATTACGGCCAAACCGATGACGATCTATTCAGCTAATCCTGATCATAGCGCGTTGGCCGGATCCCCAATCTCAGTGCTGGGGAATCAGCGATCAACCCGCAACCCCCCACCTCCAATACGGCCACGCGATTGACCTACCTTTTAATTTGAGATTAGACACCAGCTTTAAACCGTGCCCCGTGAGAATAAATCCTGCAACAATCATATGCCCTCAAAATAAACAAGGTCTTTTGCGTACTTTTCAATTTTGGTCTCTCAGAATCCTAAATTGTGAAGAAACGTTTCCATCTTTAAGTATTCCTGAAACACAGTGAGGCACTGCAGCGCGGCCGCTTTGCAGAGCTTTTCAATGAGTGTCTGATGTTTAGCTGCTCAAACAGGGTTAACAAAATGTGTAATCTGGTGAGGTGGAGCTCAGCCTGCCGCTGTGTCTGTTGACAGTTGTGGAAGATTGGCGTAAGCGCGACAGCCCTCTGCCAGCGGAGGCTGATGGGAGATTAGATGTCGACGGCTAGGCTACCTCGGTAGCCTAGGTCGCTAGGCTAGGTCGCTAGGCTAGCTCGCTGCTGGTCCGGTCAAGGCCCTGGCAAAGGGGCAAAAGGCCTCTGAGCTTTCATTGACCGTGGGATTGGTTTCCCGTTATGTGGTTTGTTTTATTAACTTACTTCATCCGGGATCCGACAGGTTGATTACAGTCTTACACTGATGGCTCTTTCTGCGCCCCCCCCCCCCCCCCCCCAAGCTAATGATGGGACTGAGGGAGCATGTGATGTGGGCAGGAAGCCCACATCACATGCCTCGTCCTCTAATTTCTTTGTAAGTGGTTTTGGAAACAGTTTGTAGATGCGTCCTTTTATGATTTGGCCTCAGTGGTCTCTGTGTGGTTTGGCCATCAGAACGGGGAGTGTCCCCTTGACATCGGTCTGGTCGGACTGGTTTTCTTTATCGGGGTCATTTGTTCGCTCCTTGAAGTATAGGTTGAGGAGTCTGCTTTGATGCCTGTCTTGTTTTGAGTATCAACGCCGTCTTCACCGGGATTAATGCCAACGTGGAGCAGGAAGAGCGAAACCAAAACGGGGACGTATTATTGAGACATCAAAAGCCCTCTGATATTTCAAAGCGTGCCGTTGACTCACTCGTTTGGTTTCTCTTGTTTTCATTGATTCATCCAGTCGTCCACTCACTCATTTCTCCTTCCACTTCTTGCTCGTGTTTTCTGTATTTATTCCAAGCGTTGACATCTCTCCTCGTAGCTACAGCCTGGGACCGCGAGTATCGCTCGCTCTGGTGCGGTTCTGAGGCTGGCGCAATGAGCGGTCTGCTTTTGCTCTGCTCGCCTCGGTTGCTCGCTCAGACCCTCTCATCCGCCCCCCCCCCCCAACCCACCCCTCGCCGCCTTTGTCTCCGTGCTGCTGCTGCAGTCGGCCCTGCCTGCAAATGAGCACCGGGACAGAGCAATTATTCAGCACGGGGCGAGCCCCGCACCCCTCTTTTTATTCCCGCTGTCATGTTTATGCTCTGCATGCATTCACGACACGGAAAGCTTTCAGCTAAAGCAACATTTTTTTTCACAGACGCGCTTGGAGGAGAATGAAATATGGTGCTTGAAATTCCTTGGACAGTGGTTCATCTTGGAGCTCAATTCCCTCTGGGGTGGATGAGCTTCATATCTCTTTCAAACATGAATTAATGCGGCTGACACGTGCCCAATAACACACACATTCACCGTGCCCATCCCCCTGTTATCCGCCCCTCCTCAATGCTACGGAGACACTGGTTTGGTTGCAGAATGCGTGCTGGTGAAGGGGAAGTTAGAGCGGGAGGGCGGGGGGGGGCACCGGCGTGAGACAGCATGCATGTTGGTTCGGGATGTGTGTGTGTGTGAGCTGCAGAAGGGTGCTTTGCCGGCTCCGCTCAGCCATCTCTGTCAGCGTGGCGTTTGCTCCCTTTTTTCTGTCTCTCATCTCTTCTTTTTCCCCATTTTTTTTTTCTTGCCTTTTTTTTCTCTCTGCAGAAGCCGCTGCCCCCACCCCCACCCCCCAGACCTCTCTGCAGACAAAAAAGACAAGCCGCCCTACCCTACCAGGTAAGACCTTCTATTGCTCCTTTTTGCCCGGGAATCTCTTCATACTTTTAAACCACGAGCAAAGCATCATAGAATAAGAATGATTTCCATCCTTTCATTGTCTTCCTCAGCCCCCCTCCATCCCGCCCTCTGAGCCTTCCTATGATCTTTAATCAATCCCGCCCTTTGTTCACAGGGACTCTTCATTATTCTGGATATTTGCCGCTGACACATTGGAAGCAACCGAGTCGCGATAAAAGCCAGGGGCTGTTTGTGTGTGTCGGTGTGTCTTTGCGGTCTAGACGTCGCTGATTATTCAGCCGGGGGAAGAGTTGACCCACAGTGCGCCGCCGCCGCTGCTGTGCGCCCGAGCACATGTATACAGGAAGAAAGAAAAAAACGCCACCACCCCAAAACACTTAACGGCTGTGCCATTAATGATGTGAGGCCTGGGGGGTGGGTAGCGACTCGTAGCCAACAGATCGGTGGTGTTTTTCTCAGAGTGACACCAGGGGGGGCCCGGGACACATCGCTCCGGCTGTCGCGACACCCCGGTTGGAGCTTTCAGGGCCGACGTGCTGCTTTTTTTTTGTTTGACGTGAGCAGGTGGATGACGGAGTGACGAGACGCCGACCCTGACATCCCTCCCTTCGCCCCTTTTTCTCCCACATTTTCTCCCGTCGTTCCCTCGCCCTTACGGTTTGTCCTCCCTCAGCGTGTCCCCACTCGTTTGGATCTGGCCCTGCCGTCTCCCCCACGCTGCGTCTGTCCGTCGCCGTCCTTCACTCGGCCCATTTTCAAGACCCGCGATTGGCAGCTCCGAGTCGGGCTGTCCTTTCCTGAATGACACACCTTAGGCGAGGCGAGCGAGGGGGGGGGGGGGGAGCAATGGCGCCCACTCTCTGTCCTTCTCCTCACAGATGGAGTACTTTACTCGAGTACTCGTCCTCCTCCTCGTTCCCATATTTCCTCCAACCCCCTCGAAGCGAGGTCAACGTTTGCTGTCGTTGGCCAAACCCACTGTAGCCGGGGGCCACGGGGGCCGAGGCGCTGGGAGGCGGGGACGTTGTTTCAGGCATCCGTGACGGAGCTGGACGTAGGTGTTAAGAGACGGGACGTGGAAATGTGAAAAGGAGGAGCCGACTGTTGTCAGTTAGCAAGGCATCTGAAAAGATACCGTTTGATCAGTGTTTAATCCTGGAATGCGCAACTGTTACCAGGTTGCATTATGGGAAATGAAGAATCCAGTGTTTTTATTAGTTAGATTATGAACATGATCCTCTCCCGACACTATGTTCCATCTATCTATTTCTCTCTTGTTGATGACCAAAAGTATTTTACCCAGTCGAAAACTGTTGCTGCACTGCGTTTTAGCCTCCAAGGGGTCTGATACCCATCACAGATTAAAAAAAAATCTAATGCAGGTTATTTTCGGCGGCAAACTGTAGGCGAAGGGGACACGGGGTCGCGTCAACACCACCCTCGACTTTGGCGGTATGCCCTTGAGTGTCGCTTGACACGGGATGGGTGCGCAGCTGGACGCCGCCGGTTGGCCTATAAAACAGACAGCTTTTTTTAGTTGGTGGGGGTTTTCTAACTATTTTCTGCCCCATGAGATGCTTTTCAATGTCCAGCTCGCTTATTAGCACTTCCCTATCACAGAATGTCTCTTCAGATAAAATTAATGGTGAAAAAAACCACTCAACAGCTGCAGTCTTCTCTTTAGATGTTTGATATTTTACACATTTTCAGAATCCTTACATTCTTGAGGGGGGAGGTTTTCCACAGCAGTTACGTTGCAGCTTGCAGGCTGATGGATAATGAATATGGACTCTTGAGTGCAACTGTCGCCCCGGGGGACCTGCACCTGGTCCTGCATGCTTTTACATAGCGTGCGTTTTGAAAGTGGCGTCACTTCCTGTTTCTCTTTTTTTCATTTCTGTAATGCGTTACTGTTCTGCAGCAGATGTGTTACAAGATACAGTGCAAAGAGTATCAAACCTACGAGCACATTACTTATGTATAAATTGTCCTCGGGGCTTCCACCTTTAGCTCCTGAGCATTGTGCACAAATGATATAGATTAAACTGTATAGTTGTAACAGCCCGTGGCTCAAATTGTGAAGTACATTGCATATTGTATTATACGAGCTCCTCTATTCTTTCTCTATTAATGAGCCTCTTTTCCCAGCAGAGTTTGGCTCATTAGTCACACAGAGCCCTCAGTGCAAAGTGTGGAGGTGTTGGAAGCAGAGAGCTGATGCCCCCCCCCCCCCCTTTATTCAGGGGGGGCCTGAATAAAGCAGTTCAGGATTAAAGGCAAAGAGTGAGCCCCAGGTTGGACCGAAATACAACAGAAACACAGACACGCCTCATTAGCATAAAAGCTGTCACTTCCCAGCATCAATTGTCCTTATGACCTTTGATGGTTGACTCGCAAAAACGTGTGCATGCGTGAGTTCAAAAGGGACATTTGGACAGTTGAGGTCCTGCAGGATGAGCAATGAGTCCTCTGGAGCAGAAAGCAACGCCCACTAAATCGCAGCCCGATAATTGAGGAAACATCTCCCTGTGATGTCCCGCGTTATCTCTCCCCGTTTCAGCACAGTTCTGCGAGGTTTATCGCTCCTTTTAGCACGGCTCCAAGATTAGGATTCATTTCCTGTTCGCCTCGCCTCTGATGAAGAAGTCAAATCGGTGGATTAGGTCGGCCTCTGACCTCCTTCCCTTCCTTCCTCTGTCCTTGGCTCTTCCCTCGCTCCTTGGCTCTTCTCTCTCTGCCTTCTGTTTACCGCGCTTGGCCTCGCTCCCCCCACTGAGGAACCTGCAGGTCAAGCGCTAACGTTATCTGTGAATTTATACTGAAATGAAATAAATGGATGCCCTCTGGAGGGAGGTGGGGGGGGGGTGAATTGTGAGATTAATGTTTTGTAACAAGCCGGCCAGCTGGTGTGTGCGAGAGGGATCGTCTACTGTGACATTTAGAGAAGGTGCCTTCTATTTCCGTCGCGCTCCTGACATTCTGTGTCCTCCTCTTTGTAGCTTCCTCTCTCGTCATCGGGATCTTCTCCAGACTAAGCCTCGCTGGCTTGACTCCTCCTCCTCCCCCCCCCCCCCCCCCCCCCTCCCGAAGAGACATTACTTCCTGTGTGAGCTGACCTGTCTCTTTTTTCTTCCCCCTCACCCTCCTTTTTACTCCCAATCTCTCTCTGTTAGAGATTGATTTGTGAATTGTTGGTGTCCTTCTCTGCAGACAAATACATCACAGAGGGAAAAATAGAATCCAAAGTAAAAGGTGCAGATGTTTCCAGTTAATCTGTTGTGGAGGCTTGACACCTTTTTTTGATTTGAATTCCTTTAAATGGCAACACGATGCAAAACGCTTTTGTTTGTGCAAAACTTTAAGCAAAGGTGGCGAAACACTTGTGTTTCCTCCTCCTGTGAATTGGCTTTCCTTCTTCTTCACTGAAGGCCCCTGTCTCCCTCCTCTCCAATGGATCCTCCTTCCTGTGCGGAGGACCTCCGCTCAGCTCTCTTAACGTCTCTTTCTTTCTCTGTCAGACTGCATTGTATCGGAACCAGAGCCACGTTCCCCCTCTGCTCTGTTTTCTACCTCCTGACAATGCAAAAGCAAAGTAAATGTGCGAATCTGGCTTAAGCCTTAACTCCTCTCCTGGCTCTGCCCCAACGGACCAATCCAAGAATTTGACAAATCTCACAGCTGACACTTAAAAATCAATCTCTGTTTCGACAGCCCTCCTTGGATGATTGCAGTTTCCGTGGAAGCTGCTGAGCTCTGTTTCTCTTTTTATCTTCTCCTTTAAAGTGACATCCTTTGAACTTGAACGTTGGTCCTCCTCCTCTCTTATGTTTCTCAGCATTCTAAATCTCGGGTGGGGGGGGGTCCGGTTTATGTTGCTGGCAGACTCCTGGTGACGGAGCCAAGCTGCTGTGTGCGTGCAATGTGCAGAGATCGTCTAGTATAAAGTCTCTGAATTTAAATCAAGACCTGGCAGCCTTACTGAAGCCACTGACATGTATTCTCTTTTTTTTTTCATGCAGGTCTCTGCAGAAGCGTCGACTCAGCACTTGTCTGCTTCATCCGCAAGTGAAGGCCTCTCGAGTAAGGTATGCCAACAAGTTTAGGATCTTCTCACCCTGAAATAACTGAGTGAAACGGCAGTAACAGAGTTGATCTGGACCGTTATACTATGCACTATACTTCAGCTCCTATACCCCTCACACCCAGGACACTTCACACTCCCTTTTCCCATGACTCACGGGGCCCCGGGAGCCAGATCTAAGTGGCCGCACTCAGCCAGATGATTAGCTTGGCTCTCCACGGGTGTGTAATAGAGAGGGAATTATGTTCCACAAAACATGTTGGAAGGAAAGGCGAATTGTTTTTCGCTTGATGTCATGCAAGATATTCATGTGAGCCAAAACAAAACTGCAGTCGTGAACGTGAGACTCGTATTGGTGCTCGTTTTTTTTGTTTTAATTCCTGGGGGGGGGGGGATGACGGAGTTAAATGTAGATCTGGTGGTAAATTCAAAGACGTCTGGTGTTTTGTCTGTACTTAGCTCGTGTTCGCAATGTGTTTCGCTCCCAGCCAGATTGAAGGAGGAGGCCACGGGGAAACACAGCGCTGTGTGTCAATGTCGCAGCTGCTTCTTTTTATTGTTGGTTTGGGACGGTTAGCAGGAATTCTTTTGCAGCGGGTGCAGCTTGTTAAATCCCAGACACAGTAACAGCAATGATGTGTAAATGAGGAGAAGCTGTACTAAGAAATCCTGTTTTTTTATTTCTTTCTACAACAAAGCGCTGTTGTGCCACATTGATAAGACAGCATCCACATCACCACCGGCCTTAAAGTCCAAAATGGCATCAACGGCCCAACCAGCTATCAGCGTATTGATGGATTTAAAAGGCTCGCCTCCCATTAGTGTCAGTGCAGTTAGTGAGGACCGCCGGGGGAATCGCCCGCAGGATCTGCTGACCTACATCAGCATCCATAACGTGGTCTCAGTCCATTCTTTCCATAGCCGGCGTCCTCTCCTGGGCCACCAGCAGCCCCTCCCGCACCGTGGGCTCACATCACCATGGGAACAGTGACATCAGAGTGGGGTGGGGCTGTGGCTGAAGATGAGAAATGCCAGCATGCAGGAAGTAAGAGGAGGGGGTTAAACATGTTGAGCAGTGCGTTGATTTCAATTCAATCTTAAATTGTCATTAAAAATATCTCAAATCCAATAATACTAATCAAGTGATCACAATATGCAATGTCATTTACAAGCAACAGTTAATTAGCAGGTTCCCCATAGCTTACAAATTAAATGTAATAATTGTTTCTGCAGAAAGCCTTTGTTTAACTGGAGTACAATAACAGCGGTATATATGAATACAATATAATGGTGATACTATTTTAACAATTCACTCTTTGAGCCTGTTTCCCATGCAAGCTGTCCCAGCTGATCTCAGGTGTTTCTGAGGCGCTGTGAAGCCCCCTCAGTTCCCTCTGCGCTCACACTGCTGTTATTACGGTACTTAATCCGCAAGCTGTGGGATCAGCTCCACACCTCGGATTATTAAACACGGGCGCGTGTTTCAGCACTGGCGTCTCTCGCCGCGCGCGCGCTCCATTCACACTTAGATGCTCATTACGCGTCGACCCCCCCCCCCCCCCCCCCCCCGCCACATGTCTTGCTGAGTCAACAAAACTTAATCCCCCCCCCCCCGTCTGCTGCTCAGGAGGAAGTCGCCGGGTTGATTACAGGTCACTGCAACCTTGAGTGTTCCGCTCTTCTCACACGGTTGAGTGTAACAGTTACCCATCATGCACTGCTGCAAACGTGGGCAAACAAAGTGGTGCTTTGGTGAAGCTCCGATGGCCCTCTGACAGTGCAGCGTACATATTTGAAAGGCAGGAAATATCATTCTTCATGCCAACTTTGACTGTATCCCGATTTGTAATCATATCGTTGTCTTCATTGTGATCTGGACGTGGATATATGGAATCCTTGAAAAATAAATGATAGGATACAGGACGGAAAGGGGGAATTTAGGATTAAATCAGGATTATTGTAACAAATAGGAATTCAAAAGGACAAAACACAGCATCTTTTTGCACCACGGTCGTTTGCATATATAATATTCCGAGCTAAAATTGATGCCATGATCTGTGAATAGAACGTAGAAAGTCAAACGGAGAACCGAGCGCTCACACGGAGGATCAAGGCCAGGTTGGCGCACTGAGATTCCACCGACCCTCCTAAATGAATGGTGACATTCCGATGTGAGCGGCGCTCCACGGTGGCGTGATGAGTGACCCAGATTGGGGTGCGGTCGGAGGAGAGAGAGAGGGGGGGGGGGGGGGTTGGATTAGGCACTGGGGATCGGGGGAGGGGGGGGGGGGGGGGGGGGGGGGAGTCGGGATGGAAGGTGGAGGCAGGGAGACGTTGAAAGACAAGAGAAAGAGGGAGAGATCAGAGAGAGCCTCCGGGGCCCAACGCCTCACCTTCTCAGTGCCGGGACTTAACGGGAATCGACAGGCCTCCAGTGCTGTTGGGTTTAACCCTTTAAAGAGTAGGTCGCCGTGGTTACACTCTAAATGGCACCAGAGTTATTGTCTGCAGCCCATTGAGGTTTTCTTGTTCATTAAAGCTGAATTTCACCCGCAAAAGCACAGTGCATCCTTACCTTAAGAGTAGTCTGCTTCTTTGGTGGTGTTGCATTCGGAAAGACGCCCATGACATCCCTGATCCTTTTCTGTCTGACACAATGAGACTGGTAAACAGCTAGGAGGGAGAAATGGGAGCGGGCGGGATGTCTGATCACTTTAACCGCGCCAGGGTGACGAGGTGTGCCTGAAGAGGACACTGTGCTGGGGCAAAGCCACACATCAAGAGACCAATAAACAGTTTGACAAGGGCTCGGTGTCTGACGTTACCGGATCTGTTCACGTTAACGGCAGAGGATAAGACGGCGCGCGCAACCGCATCGTGTCGCTGTGATGTGGCGGCTTCTAAGCCAGCGTCGGCCCGGCTGATTTCTTCCTTGGCAACAGCTGGGACGAGACTCGCCCGAGCCCGGGCTGAGATTCTGTCTCTCGCTGACAGTTTTGGCCCAATCTATTTAAAGTGTCAGTAGGCCTTTCCTCTCCTGTCCTCTCCTCTCTTCCCTTCTTCTATTTTCGGATCCGATTCCTCACGTCTGCAGCCGACATCGGCCCCGATCACTGTGAGCCTGCCGCCGTGCAGCGCTGCAGGGAAGGAGACGAGGAAGGAAGGAGGAGGCAGGAGAGTTGGAGACGAGAGACGCTCTTTCGCAAAGTTTGCCACATATTTTAGGACTGATTCTTGGTTTGTGAGGCACCTCAATTAGAGCTTTGATTTCTCTCAATTCTCTCTAAATGTAGACAGAGGCGGAATGGGAATTGAAAAGAGATGCATAAAGCTCAAGCCTGACAAAAACTAGCTAGTGTTAGAAAGAAGAGACATCAGATGAAGGGGGGGGGAGAAAAGAGTCTTAGTGATGATTTGTCATAATGAAAATTAGCTGAAGCTGATGATAATGATGCAGAGAAGCTGCCAAGCAAGGGAGCCCCCCCACCCCCCTCCCCCTGCTAATCCTGTTTATCAAGCAACATTATGGGTTTCCTCTAAAGGGGAAAAAAAAATCTCTTATTAGAGACCATGCTTGATTAGAGTGTGGATACTTTAGTGCGAGTGCTTGAGTAGGACCGACCCTTTTGTTCTGATAGAAGGAGCTTGTTGCGCTGTAGTGGAGCCACTGGGATCTAACAGGTGCCTGCTGTATGAAAGGGGCGAGCCCGTCAAACCCATCCACCGGGAACCCTGTAAGGCCTGTTCCGGTTGCCATGGTAACAGCCTCCATATTGAGGACGAGGGGATGTAAAAGGTGTGTGCACAAGCTTTCCCCCCCCCCCCCCCCCCCCCCACCCGACCATTTCATGAGCTTCCTGCTGCCAAGCACCTTAACATTTGAGTCTTATTCTGGATTTACTCCCAACTTATTGAAGATGTTTCAATTTTGTATTTTGTAATGAAGCGCACCTCACGAGCAGTGTAAACGTGGCTTGTGCCGGGCTCCACCCGTCAACACAGTCGCATCGGCTCTTCAAGTCAAATTTAGATGATAAATAGAAAGGCGCAGTCAGAGCTATTTGTTCGGTCTGTTCGGTCTCTATCAGCACGTGGAGGCTGAGACAAAGACCAGCCGGGGCACCAACAGCGTAGCACCTCACTCCCTCTGGTGGCTGATCTGTTGTCTGCACTCAGCTGAGACGAGAAAGACTTCTGACTCTCTCTCTCTCTCTGCTCCAAAAAGGTGACCGATCCCCTTCCCCGGCGTCCCAGCAGACAGACAGACAGACAGGCATGGCAGACGGTCGGCAGCCAGACGAGCACTGGGCCTCCAACGGCCAGGAGAACGGCGAGAACGGCTACTCCGCCTACAGCTCCGCCTACAGGGAGAATGGATACCACGGTGGGGCGGGCGCCCATCCTGCAGCGGCAGGTAGGGTCAGACACTGTGTTTGTGGGTGTGTGTGTGTGTGTGTGTGCGAGCCTGTGCCTACAGCAACGGTCGATGGTATTGATTAGACCGCCCATACATACTGCCAGATGGATCCGGGTAAATGGGATCGGTTCCATTTGTGCCAGGCAAGAGCAGTCGAACACGCAAAAGAGACACACGTTACACATTTGCATAAGTACAAACGCAAGCGAGCTGCTCTGATAGAGATACCAGAGGGGGAAGCTGTGGTTCCCCCCCCGAGTCACTTGTGCAGAGGGTCACCTGGTTCCTTTTCTAGTTTAGACCAGAACGGTGTGCAGTCCAGCTTTAAGGAAAAGAGAGAGAAACGGGAAAGATAAAGAACATTGCAGAAGAACAAAACAAATTATATTAAAGAGGATCTACAAGAAAGCTATGTCCACGTGCATGTTGAACCCATCATTTCATAGTAGATATTACGTTTGTCAATGTATTTTGATATTTTATAATGGAATTGGATTAACAAGAAAGGAGCGTGAGATTCATAAAACACACACACACACGCTCCAAGCCTTGTTCTAACCTCAAAGGGAGGCCACACACATGGATAAGGTCAGCTGAGTTACTCGTTTTTCATTTCCGACCTCCCATCCATGTCTCGTCTTCCCGGTGTTGTGTCTCTCTCTCTCTCTCTCTCTCTCTCTCTCCCTTCACAGCGGATGACTCAGCCAATTTGCCTCCCTCCCCTCCCCCTTCTCCATCCGCTGAGCAGGTTGAGCCCGTGGCACAAGGTACACCCACTCACACTTGAACATGCTCAGACCATTCAGGTGGAGTCTGTGAATGACTGGAAAAGTGGTGAAAAAATCCAGTACTCATCGATGCCTTTGGCGTGATTAGAACCGCTCCTCCTCTTTCTTCTGGTCCCTTTACAGTCAGGGTCCTCCGTCCCCTTGCATGCCAGCTGACCTTCCTCCGTTTAAGCTGTAGCACACGAACCGACCGACTGCAGCCCTCCATCTCACTAGTCTGCTTTCACCTCAAAACATCTCCTCTGTTGCTCATCCCGCGTGTCGATTTTCTCGGGGAGTAAATCAGGGATTGACTTTCAGCTCCTTGCTCACAGTGAACAGCGCAGTCTGATCACGTACATCTTGCATGCGGCATCCAATCAGAAACGCGCTGTCCCTCTTTGTGTGTTCATGATTGATGCCAGTCATTAACAAAATGGCTAATAGTAAGGGCGCTTCCATAAGCCACGCTTTCAGTCCGCTGTGATTGAGTTGCGGGAAACAAAATAACTGGTTCAAGACTGCTTGCGAGTGGTGGACTCCGGACATTTCCAAGCAAATACAAGTGCAGTTTAATTGTATTCAGAACCCAATCCGAGCCAAATAACAGAAGGAATCCAAATTGCAGGGGATTATGGCCCGCTGACTTGAACACGCCCTGCAGCGTCATTTCTTAATGTTGTGCACTGTGAAACCAATCTAAACCAAATAGAAAACAAACAAAGTATGAATATCACTCTGATTTTGGCCATTAAACAGACTGTAGCTTGTGAAAGCGCCCTAAGAATACTTTTCTTATTCTTTTCAAGATTATTTCAATGGGATATACTCCAAAAACTAAACCAAATGTCAATACATAACTTAGCACAATGCTCTGACTGTTTCAAGCTAAATGTGCCAATATATTTTCAAAATTCATGTTAAATACAAGTAGATAAAGACTAAGATAAAGGTGTGCAAAATGCATGCCATGCATCTCCATCACAGCTGAAAGTAACCCATGTAACCCCCTTGTTGTCCTTCATGTCTCATCTATGTGTCCCCCTCCCCTGCTCATAGAGGATAAAGTAGAAGTTGTCAGTCAACAGCAGGATGAGGAGGAGCCCCCCAGTTACCAGGAGGAAGTGGCATGTAAGCAGCCTGGAGACATGCCCTTAGAGCAGACAGATTATTTAACTGAGCCCCAGGCTTTGGGCAGCCAGCAGGCCCAGACCCCTGAGGTCCTCAATGGAGGAAGTCATGAAGGTGAACACGGCCCGTCACAGAAAGGTGTGTGTGTGTGGTTTCTCTTGGGCTTTGTTTGCAGGCCTTCAGTTTGTGTGAGTGTCCTGTATGTGTGAGCAACTTTACATTGCTCCTCTTTGAAATCGTTTTGGGGTGAATGGCTTTTCCCTGTTACGTTTTGATGCATGACCCTCCTTTGACGAGTATTCTTGATTTATAACTTGTGGTGCGTTTCAGACTTTGCCGCCAACCTCCCTGCAGCTTTGTTGCTCTTAAATCCTTAAGCTTCTGCTTCAGTACCTGAAGTTGCCGTGTGCAAAATGATGTGAAGTTTGGATTATGTGCTTTTCCATTGTACATAACCATCTGCTTTTCATTGGAGTGACATTATAGAACACCTGATCCACTATATGTTAGTTGATCAGTTCTGCGCTTTTGTATTGCCAGCTACATCGCAAATGCAAATATCACTGTCTACTGCCAAGTGTCACTAATGCTTTTCTGTATATTTTTATTTTGGTTTTACTGGAATATTGTGTGCAAGAAGGTGTTTGAGTACACCCACCTGTATGGCAGCCTTATTAATCTGTCTTGAATGTATTTGAAGTCTGTTGTATATCAATTTCTTTTTTGAGTTTTTGTGTTGTTTTCCTTTCATTCAAGACAAAGAATAATTCTGTTTTCCTACATCCTCATTGGACATGTATCAACATAAGTAATTAATAAATGTCCTTCTAAGCAGAGTAGAGATGAATCTACCTCCACAATGTTCCTGTACTTAGGTAGACTGTAATGACACTCAATTACAGGGCCAAAACAGTTTTGAAAATCATTGCGTTTTGCAATAGGAATTCAATATATTTTGTGTCAATTCATTTCTTGCCATATAACATCATGCAACTCATTCCTTCATTCCAGTTCTGCAACCTATCTTAGGTGCTGTGACCCCCTCTGTGCTGTTGTGGCCTGCTGCAAAATACACTGTGCTGTGTGTTTTGCTTGATGGAGAGCTACTCTATCTATGTGCAGAAAGCCTCCTCTTCACTGTGTTTGCTAGCTTTTGTGAGTGCCTTAAGCAAAGCTTGTAGCTTGTAGGACAAAGTTGTACAGTATCCTTTAAACTCACAGCCCAGCCAGAAGAATGCATCAGTCAGGAATCTTGTGAGTCGGCTACGAAAGAAGATGGTCGTCCAGCGGTGTCGCTACAAGAGACGAGGTTGGCTGTTGAAAGAGCAACGCCTGAAGGGGCACCGCTCACCTCGATTGAAGCTCCCTCTCCCTCTATGAAAGAGAAAGCGCTCTCTGACACCTCCTCAGTGGAGCAGTGTGACCCACAGACGAAGGATGTAGTGGAAGAGGCTGCTGCGAGCCGCCTGCAGGTAGAGTGCAAAGAAAAAGAAGTAAATCAATCTATTGTGACAGAGGAGTTATCACATCTTAAGGAGAAGGGGAAAAATGAAGAGGACCAAGATGGTGGCAGTGACATGGAGTTGCATGAGATGCCAGTAGCTGATGTTCAAAAAGAGGACCAAAAGCAAGAAGCAGTCAAGTTCAGTGCAGCACTCGTCACAGATTTAAAGGAGACATCAGAAATTCTACAAAAGTTTGGAGCAAAAACCTACTTTGAGACATCCTCAGAAAGCCACAAAAAAGAGTCATCACAAACTCAAAGCTATTACGAACTTAACATGGCAGCAGAGAATAAATTGTGTAAGGACACTAAACGCATTATGCAGAAGCTCGGGGAACAGCAGGAGAGATCAGCCAAAATATCTCCTGCGAAGATGTCACAAGAACAAAGAAGCCTCTCTCTAAATATTACTGTTGGTTCTTCGGTAGGACAAATCAGCAAGGAACAGAATTTAAGTAGATTGTGTCCCATCAGTGGAAGCTTTGATGAATTCGAAGTTCACCCTTTAACTCCAGCTGTCTCCATTACATCAACTACCCCCGAATCACCTCCAGAGACCCCCACAATGGCAGTCGAGCTCCCTGATAAGCACAAGCGTCTTGAACATTCAGGCAGTCTCTCTGAAATGTTGGACCTGGCTGGAGACCTGCCCCGGCCATCATTAGAGAAGAGGGAGCTCGACCACATGAGGCGAAGGTCCGTGCCATCAGCTTTGGTGGGGAGTTCATTGGCCAAGCTTGCCTTGGTGGATCAGACCTCAAGAGTGGTAGGAGGGGAGACCCTGCTGGATGAACTGGGCTACTGTGTCTTTAATGAGTACTCCGGGCCCATGCCTTCTCCTGCTGATGTACCCAGTCCCGGAGACTCTACGGACCAGCGTTTCCCGTCAATGGAAAGTGAAGTTGAGGAGGAACTTGGGGCCACGGATGTCGATGGCAATCAAAAAGGAACTCGACCACAAGATGGCAAAGAAATTGTGCCTGAGATTTCTAAAAAGAATGTATCCGAAAAGAAAGATTCCCCAGTGATAAGTACCCTGATCTTTGAGAGGGCCGTCACAAGTGGTGTAAAACCAGATCGCCTCAGAATCCCATTGGCTTCCTCAAAAGGCAGACTGACTGAGCTCCGTTTGGAGAGTGGCCGGCCTGGAGACATAAAGATCCAAGCGATTCCTGAGGTAGACATTGAAAAGGACCCATCCAGAGAGGCTTCTCCTATCCCACCAGACTGCTCCTTCACTTTCACTCCCTCGGAGACTGTAATAAAGGTACCCCCGACTACCACCACCCCCAAAACCCCCGATGATACACCCTCACAAACCGCGACAGATGTCCCGCCGGAATTCAATGTTGAGAACGATCCAAAGTCAGAGAGGTTTGATAATAAACACACAAGCAAAGAAATGCAGGAGGAATCAAAAGAAAGAGGCACTGAACCAGAAATAGCAAACTCACCCACAGCGACATCTCAGCCTCTCGGAGAGAGCACGGAAAAGAATGAAAAGACTATTCAAAGTGACCACGTGATACCTACACAATTAGAAAGAATAGAAAGGCAAGATACCTCAAATGCTGGTCGGGATTTAAGCACTGAAGAGCCAATAGGTGGGAAAGATGACCAAATCCAGTTACAGGGGGTGGCAAAAGGCACACCAAAACCAATTGTATCCTCCCCAGTCATCATTATACCTCAAGCACAAGTAGAGGAAGAAGCAGATGAAGCTGATGATATTGAGATTGCTGAAGAGCCTCAGGAGGTACCTGAAATTAAGATGCAGCTGATGGTAGCCGATCAGCTGGCGGAAGACGATCCGAAGTCCGGTACAGAAGACTGGAGCCACAGTATTCAAACCAGTGACGATGGGGACCCTGCGACAGACATTTCCCACTTGTCTCCGTGCTCTGATCACAATCTACCACTGTCATCGGACGAAGGTGGTAGATATGATTGGATAGCAGAGGACCAAGAAGAGGTTGAGGCGGTAAAGACAGACCGAACAGCGGAGGAGCAGCTGCAGGACGATGGTTCAGATGGGGTTGGCGAAGAGAAAGAGGGTAAAGCAACAGAGGTTGAGTGCGAGGAGAGGATGGGTGAAGAGGAGAAAGACCTGGAGATTGGTCAGGATGTGCAAGAGAGCAGTCAGGCAGCTAAGGATGAAACCACCATGGACGTCTCCCTCCTAGATACAGACAGTGGCTGGATGGACTCACAAGGTACCCCGAGCTTGCAAAATCAATCACATTTAAAATGAATGTTTAAGACACTTAATGTATCTCATACAGACAAAATAGTTCAAACCACAAAGCTTGTTTGTGAGTAAATCTTGATGTGTCATCTTAGCTAAGCTAGCCCCCGGCTAGCTAGAAATGTGGAGAATTAGTCCTCTTCTAATCCCTCTCCACTGCAGATGATGACAAAAGTATCATGACTGAGCAAATCGAAGCCCTCCCTCGGGTCCAAAGTCCTACCTGTGCACCATTGGTGGACAGGCCCGCTAAACGGGCCCCTGGCAGAGGCAGGGGCCACCCGGGCACCTCTGAGAGCAAAGTGTCTCGCAAGGTACCCAGCCACCATCCACCAAGAGAGGAGATGAAGAAGAAAAAAGGTGTTGTTCAGCTTAAAACAAATGATGTACTTTGGTATTTGCTATTTTTGTAACGTTCTCTGCATTGAGGTTTGCATGTTGGTATAATCCTGTTTCTCCTCTTTGCTAGTCACCGTGAGGGGGGTTGACCAGATAAAAGTGTCACCCCTCCAAAGTCGTTCTCCATCTCGAAAGAGTGTAGCCAGAGCGGCGGCCAGACATCCTAGGCCCGCTCTGCTTCACGGCTCTGCTAGACGCAAGGTCACAGGTGAACTGTCTTCACCGGGAATCAGCGCCGTTGACAGAGAGAGTGGAAACTAATTCCAATGAAGACCACACACAATTGTTTGGTAACCCGGCTTCATCAGAAACATATCTGGAAAAATGAACGACTATGTTTCATTTGATCAGACAAAAGAGGATTTCTCTTTTTTTACAGCTTTAATTTGCTGGTACAAACATAGATAACGGTTGTTTCGTAGACTCTCTCTCTATCAATGGCTCTTTGAGGGATCACACAGGTGCAATGTAGCTGGCAAACATCATGTGCTGCAGTCTTTCTTTTTTTTATCAGCTCAACTGCTTTGTCTTTTTTTTTTTCTCTCATTTTGTCTAAAAAAAGGAGTATTTACTTCTGCTTGGCCTGATATATGTTTACTTTTGCTCAATGATGCCTCAGTAATCTGCAACTCGTATTTGAGGAATGATCATAGAAACTGGTTTTATTCTTTTCACAAGAAACTTGTATGCATTTGCTGGGAAAGGGCTGCACGTCGGAGGTTGTGTGTTTGGTCAGCTGCTGTAAAAAAATGTTCTTTGAATGACGAGTGACTCAAATGGTGTCCAAACCTTCATATTTCTACTTTACTCAGCGACTGCCCTTATGGATGTGTGTTGTGTATCCGACAAAAAGTCACACTCCAAAATGTGTGTCCCTTATTGGACTACATCGATCATTACAGATGAAGCCTTTTCTTCCAGGTATGGAAAGCCATCAGCCCCTCAGTGTGGCCCACCAGTCCAGGGAGAGGACCACTGTAAGTACTATCAACACCATCATGACACACACGATTGTTAATGCAAGCATGTCTCTCTTAAAATGTCTGCATGTTATGTTTCTCTGTGTGCATGTTCATTTTGTCTTGCATGCCAGCCTCTGTCCTTGTGCAAGTCCCGACAGAGAAAACCTGTGAGTAACTAATTCGAGTGAGACAGAAGGCCTTTAGTCATGAGCGGGTTTTACTATTTTACCTTTAACATTATAATGTGCAGTACAGGAGCCCCTCAGAAATATCTAGAACTCCGTCTTTCCTCTTTCACCTCCAACCACTGTTGCTAAAACATTTTTTTCCATCTAAAAGTTTCATGCTTTACATATTTTGTGTAAACATCCCCATCTCTTTCATCCTTTTTTGTATGTTAACCATTCAGAAAAAAAACAAAAACAAATCTTGTATTGGTCCCCTCCATCCCATCTCACCTCTTCGTCTCTCCATGTGCTTGTCACCTCTTCCTCACGCGCCCTGCATGAACTTCCCGCCTCTCGACCCGGCTTTGGCTGCAGAGCCCCACCAGGGCCGTTCTGTTAAAGTTGGCGGTTCAGCGCCGGGGAGCCGACTCCCCGCCCCCCCGGCCCGACTCTGCCTGTAGCCTTAAGCGGAGCCCGCTGGTGCAGGCCGAGCTCAACGAGGCCCGCTCGTCCTCGGCGTGCTCCCGCTCGCCCCCTCTGCCACACAAATGGGCAGAGAAGGTAACATGAAACGAAGCCAGGGATGGACAGGGAGCTGTTAACCAGTGTGTGTGTCCCTCGGGCGTTGACCCGGCGAGTGTGTGTGTATGTGTGTGTATGTGTTCAGGAGAGAGCGTACCGCAGCCCAGAGAAGAGGTCGTCCCTGCCCAGGCCGGCCAAATCTCTGACTCGCCACATCCCTGCTGCTGAACAAGAAGACAGCGCCCCCTCCAGGCCAACCTGTAAGAACGCACACAAGTACCAAAAAATCTCCCAGCTGGTTTTCATCGCAAAATGAACTGCCTCTTTAAATCTTTCACACTTATACTGCGATTGTTGTCGATCTGTTTCTAACTTCAAGCACGTTACGCGTCCTTCCCCTCTTATCTGCCATTTGTTTCCCTTCACACCCTGGTTCACACCCCCCCCCCCCCCCCCCCTTTTGACTGCTTCTCGTTTTTTCCGATGCCTCCTCAAAAGCGATCCAGTCCCGAGCGGACAACCGGACTGGAAGAGCCGCTGTTATTACAGGTAGACCACCGGGTAGCTCCTGTTAGACCCGTCCCACTCTGCTCATCTACACCTGACCCCTCGTTATTAGTCTTAAATTATAGGAGCGAGTAGCATCCCCTTGACTTGGCATTCATTCATTCATCTCGGTCACGCATTACCCTGACAGGTGTCTGCAGTGTTTATGAGGTCTTCTTCCACTACTTCCTACATGTAATATATATGCAAATCCAGTATGTGCCTAAACATCTATTTTCAGTATACATAAAGTTAGAATAATTTTCCCACTCAGAAATAGGGAGAACTTGCCAGCTTACTTTTGCCTCGATTCAATAGTTTTCCAATGGGTTGAATTTGGCTTTGTAAAACCTCCCGTGACTTTCTCGGCTGAACAGCTGGGATCCATAAGGATAAACTCAGTCGCCTTATCGCGCCTCCACGAACCTCCTCGTCAAACACTCGTGTTTGACCTGGCTTGTTTGTTTTGTGAGCACATGTGGCAGCAACGGCCCGAGCGGCGCCGACAGTTCCATGACAACCACGTGATGGGTAGCGCCCCCCTGAGCCACCCGTTGCTACGCTCTCCTCCCACCTTCGCCATCTGTTTTTCTTCCTGTTTCTGGCCCCATGATGGGGTTGTCCCCCGTCCTCCTGCCGCCCTCTCTCCTTTGTCGCTGAGACCCTTCTGTTTCTCAAGGTACAGAGTCTGCACGTTCACGATCGGTCCGCAGCGGGGCCTCCACCCCCGGGTCCTCCGCCGTCACGCCCGGCACCCCGCCCACCTACTCCTGCCGCACCCCCGGCTCTCGCACCCCCGGCAGCCACACGCCAAAGTCCTTCAGCGTCCTGCAGGAGAAGAAGGTGGCGGTGATCCGGACTCCGCCCAAGTCGCCGTCCTCCGTCCATCGGCAGCTGAAGGTTCTCAATCAGCCGCTGCCGGATCTGAAGAATGTAAAGTCCAAGATCGGGTCCACCTCCAACCTCAAGCACCAGCCGAAAGGCGGACAGGTAAAACCGGCCAAGTCCAAACTGCAGGATGAGTTTTCTGCCACATGGCGGCAGTGGAGGTTAGGTGTATATATTAAACATCTAGATCTAAAAATACAATTCACTGCAAATCGAGCAAGATTTCATTCGTATCTCAAGCAACTTCTAATAGTTAGAGTAAACAATTTACATATAAATTACTTTGAAAATAGTATGAAAGTCCAAATAATCAACATAACTTTGACTTATTAAAAAAAAAAGTATAATTCCACTGCAAAGTCTCTGTTATCAAAGCATGTGGACATTTTTATCACACGCCTTCTTCACCGCCTCCCTCCGAAATCTCTCTTCACGTCTTCACCATCACTCGCTCCCTCTGGCTGTCCTCTGGCTGTCTGCCGTCCTCTCCGTCACAGGCTGCTGCCGCCGGGCCTCCTCGGCTGACGTTCCCCTTTTCTACCTCCCACGTGCGTCTCTCAAATGTCCTCCTGAAGGAGGACGCCGGAAAAACCGGCCTCAGCTGAGGCCGATTCAGAGCGCGTTTGTTCTGTTGGGAGAATTCGTCCCCGCTGCCTCAGTCGAGCTGCTGAACCATTTGCTCTGGGGATGCCGCCGCGGAGGATGCCCCCTCCGGCTCTCGGTATTAATAATTGCGAGCAGAAGGTATTACTTATTGAGGAGTTGCATCGAGGACACGAAACGAAAACACGTCACCTGGCGTCACTTTTTTTCCTCTTCGCAACGGTCTCTTGCCAGAACCTGAACTGAATTAGATTTCTGATTCTACTGAGCTAAACAGACTTGCGGGATAATACAAGTATGTAAATAGAGGTGGTGACATTGGGGCAGAAGACTCTGACGAGGCGTTGATGAGCGGAATCCAAGAGAGAGTTTATGTTAAAAGAACATATGAGACATATTTATAGTCATATAATGTAATATTGTCACTTTATCTGGGCATGAAAAGATCTTTTTCAAAGTAAAACACTGTAGACTCAAATTCTTGTCAATACATTGATGGATTTGTGCCTGCTAATTTAAGAATAATTAATAATTAAACAAAGCTGTTGCATAATGCATCATGTCAAGGGGCCACCAGGGATTTTGATGGTATTCTCAGTATTGAATTATCAGTTATATTTATAGCCGTCTAGAAAATAACCAAGTTAACACGCTCGTATTGCCTTTATAAAGAAAAACCAAGAGAAATATTCATAATCTTTCATTGAAATATGTGATCGATAAACTGAATAAGTATATAAATGTATCCATAATAGATTGATTCCAGTGAAGCTGCCTTGTCATTGTTTGACCTTGCTGCTGTCAAAGGGACCAGGCAGTGCAGGAAACAAATTCAAATAGATCTTAAGAACGGCGTGTGCGTGCGTGCGTGCGTGCGTGCGTGCGTGCGTGTGCACACGCGTGTGTGCGCGTACATGCATGCATGTGTGTGTGTGTGTTTGAAAGGGCTGTCAAGAGAATCCAGGTCAGCTCAGTGTCGACTGGAGACGGAGGCTTGCTGTCTTGTGTCTCGTGATGTGCGCCTGTGTTTTTCCCCCCCTGAATGTCTTCCAATCCTCTTTCGCCCTGTGTTCACCTTTTCATTTATTTTATTTGACAAAATTACATGGAATGGCCATAAAGCTGGAATACTACCAATAAAATAAATGAACAGGGACAAAGATGTGTGTCCCTGTTTATTTTATTGCTAATAAACTCCCAGTACATTGGCCGTGTAATGTAAATGTATCACTCGATCGCTCAAAACGAGGCACATATAGTGTTTCCTTCTTCTGAATTGTATTTTGTTTTAGGTTACAATTGTACACGAGACGCTGGACTTCAGTCATGTTCAGCCAAAGTGCCGCTCCAAGGACAATCTGAAGCACTCGCCCAAAGGAGGCAATGTATGTACTACGCCTTTTCTCTTCTCTTCCTCCTTTGCGCTTCTCTTGCTTCCTCAATTACAGCCGCCGCTGTCTTAGCGCTCCCTCGGGTTTGTATATTTCATACGAGGCTCAGACGCGGTTTGTATCCAGAGTGGCGTCCATCCATGTTGCTTCTTTACCCGCCGAAGAAAGTTCCCAACATCCCCGAGTGATGGGATCTGTGGGGCTTTTTTTTAAGCTCCGCCCATCCATCCGTGCCCTCAATGTTTGTGGTTTGCATGAAAAATAGATTTTAAAAAAAGCTCACCTTGTGATTCCCAGGTCATGATCCCAAGTGTCAAACTGGACTTTAGCCACGTTCAGGCTAAATGTGGCTCCCTGGACAAAATCCATTACGCAGCGGGCGGCGGAAATGTGAGTGTAACACACTAAACATAAAGAATTAGGCATGAACTGTCTCTGCTTTGCAGAGACGCGTGTTAACATGTGCCGCGGCCCAACAGGTCCAAATCCAGACCAAGAAGATCGACCTGAGCCACGTCACCGCCAAATGTGGCTCCATGTCCAACATCCGCCACAGACCCGGTACGGCACTTCTTTAGCTTTTCCCCGAAAGAAACGTGTACGTTCTGCAATTATTTGATAGCGATTTGGTTCGTAAAAGACGGCAGTTTAGCCCCAGAAGCATCTTGAAAGCCAAAAGCTGAGCGTTTCCTGGCCCGAGCACTGTCGCGTGCACACTCGGGCTCTGGGGAGAAGCGCCGTGGGTTTGACACTTTTCTTCTGCTCCTGTGCCCAGGCGGAGGTAATGTGCAAATTGAGAACGTGAAGCTGGACTTTAAAGACAAGGCCGCCGCCAAGGTCGGCTCCCTGGGCAACACCAGCCACACTCCTGGAGGCGGGAACGTTATGGTAAAAGAAAACGAAGAAGCACGTGACACCCGGGGGGTTCTGTTTGTGTAGAAGTAAAGAATGTTTCCCCCGCACCCAACAGATCGAGAGCCACAAGCTGTCCTTCCGGGAAACGGCCAAAGCTCGGGTGGATCACGGCGCGGAAATCGTCATCACGCACTCCCCCGGGCTGGAGACGGGGGGCACGTCCCCTCGCCTGTCCTCCTCCGGCAGCATCAACGTGCTGGATTCGCCCCAGCTGGCAACGCTGGCCCAGGACGTCACCGCGGCCCTGGCCAAGCAGGGCTTGTGAGCGGGCTGCAGCCCCCCCCCCCCTCCCTCCCCACCAGCGTAGGAAGCCCTGCAGGATTCTCCTTCATTCATAAGCATCCAGTGTTTTCTCAGTGCAACATGACCCCCCGCCCTCTCTCCCCCTCCACACACACACACACACACGTGACCCCACAGGTTTCTACAGTTGTAGGTGATTGACTGTCCAGTCCATCCGGCCCTTCCAGTGGGATTTTTTCCGAACTCAAGGATGATTTCTCGTTCGTCCAATGGGACACGGCCCGTCAGTGTTTGTTTGTTTTGTCATTTATTCTCGTTCACTCAAAATATGGACTTTTCTTTCTTGTTGTAGAGGTTTGAGTGGATGTCTTTGTCCAGGGGGGGCATCGAGGGTCTTTACGATTGTACTGCGATTGTTTTTGAGAAGCATCGCCACATTCCACTCGTATGAGGTAAAGCGGTATGGTCAACTTGTTGCATAATGTTCATGCAGAATTAATATGGTACTGAATGCAAGAAATAGCTACTAGATACTAGACGCCAGTCTTAAAGAGACTTAACTTCCAGGAACATAGCTTGTAACTGTACTTGCGGAAGAATGGCTGAAAAGCATGTCTGCTCAGATGTGACATGAGTTCTTTGTTTGTTCGTGGGTTGTTTTTAATCTCATGATTTCCTGATATGTTCTGAATTTGTCGGAGCGATCCCTTGTGTTGTTTTCTTTTTATATCTGTCACAGTAGTGGAAGTTGTTGCAGTTATTTTGTATGTTCCCTGCAGCTACACTGGCTTATTAGCACTTCAATGTGAAACTGCAGTTATGCAGAGTCCAGCGCTTAAAGACAACGCTTTCCAGTTTTTTTTACTGTTTGTTTTTCGCAGACCAATGGGCTACATTTTTGTTTGATTTTACTTTAGCTCGGTGACTTTATTGGGCTTCAACAATGCTGTTATGCTGGCATGGCAAAAAATGAATAGTTTAGATCTATTTGAAGCAATTTTTAAACCTTTTCAGTGTCTAGTGTCTCTACTTCAAGGTCAGACCCTTAGCCCCACCGAACCGCACCAAAAGTAGAAAAAAATGAAGCTTTATGAGAAAACATTCCATTAGTAGAGCATCTACCTGGCCCTTTTATGCGATGGGACCAGTAACTTCACAGGAAATGAAAGCCGAAACGATGGAGAAATGAAGAATGGAAGTAACCCCCACCTTGCAGCTGTTAGAATTCATTGTAAAAAAAAAGAATAAAAAACAAAACCGTTCTAGCATATTCTCTACTCACCATTGTGGAACCCCCCCCCCCCCTCCCTCCTCCCCTGGTGTTGTTGCCCCTCCAGTGTTTTTCTGTGCATCCTATATTCTTGCTCCCCCCCCCCCCCCGTTCCCCCCCCCACCCAGCTCCTCTTTGCCTGTGTAAGTGTATTTAAAAGACCATGTAGATGTGTGCACTCTTTCCGATTTTTGAGACATACTGATGACAAATGCTCCTACAGGATGATGACAACAGTAATAAAGGAAAATAAAAGATTTGTGCTGGTTTTTGTATGAATTATTTTTGCAAAAATATCAGTATCTGTAAAATGTTCAAGCTGGGATAATTTAAATTAAAAATGATTAGTCTTAGATTAGATTCATTAATTTGTGTGTAAACATGTTTCATGATCAAATGTGCTTATAATTGTGTGTAATGTAGCAACGTAAAACAGCGCCCCCTGGTGTATTGACTCAGGTGGCCGCAATTAAGGATTTGTTACCACACACGTTGCTAGATTTAGACGTTATTTGTGCTTTAACACGTTAAATGAAGAGAAAGGGATAACACGGTTTGTGTAAGCGAGGTTTGGAGGAACTGGTAGGCACGTTTTGTGACTTTTGGGCGGAGTTCAACTGTTTTCGGGTTTCTAATTGTGCTAACGTAATGAAGTTAGCCGACTGTGCTCGTTAGCTTTAGTTAGCATACAGACACGAGCATTGAAGAAGCTAATGCTAACTGTTAGTTTAGTCGTTATGCCAATAAATAAGCGTTTTTTAATCCTTTATTTATTCAAAAAAGTAGAGCATTTCACGTTAACTGCAATTTACAGGTATTTTTTATATTAGCTAAGGATTGCTATTTTCATCTGTGCCACTAATTCTACTCCACTAACGTTACATTTTAAATGGGGATTTGTTTTGCCTAACAGAAACTGGTATTGCTACTTTAAAAGTAAGACCTTCTATTGAAAAAGAGACCCTGAAGTGGCCTCGTCTCCTGTTGACGCGGTCCGTCACACCTCGTCCACTCGCGTCATTAAGCAACCTGTTGATATGCTGCTGAGGGATGACGCACCAACCGCGTGCAATGCAACGCATGTTTTGCGGGCGTTTTGCTGTTTTTGACCGCAGTGTCGTTTTTTTTTTTTTTTTTTTTAAAGATGCACAAAGCAGAAAGAAGGTTAAGAAGGAGAACATCTGGCGCAGCCGCACACTGCGTCTGCCAATAAATTAACACCAGCATCAACTGCCGCTGTCCGGCGAGGGAGGTGCTGAAATCTCTCTCTCTCTCCCTCTCTCTCTCTTCCTCTCTCTCTCTCTCCCTCTCCCTCTCTCTCCCTCTCCCTCTCCCCCCCTCTCTCTATTGCCGCCGATCGACCGACCGACACTTGCAGCCATTTTACGCAGGACGAAACCAATCATGTCGTGAGCGGAGCTCGCCGGTCACCTGGGCAGAGCCAGCCAGCCAGCCGTGCGCGTCCTGGTGGTCGCACACGGAGGGTGACAGGAGGGAGGGGAGGGTTGGCGGGTGGGAGGGGAGTCGGCAGGTAGGTTCTGCCAAAATGGTGAAGAGGAAAAGCCTGGACGATAACGAGCCGGAGTGCGGGAAAGGAATACCGTTCCCCATCCAGACCTTCCTATGGAGGCAAACCAGGTTGGTGCGTGCGTCAGTGGGAGTCGATAACAGGTGTTTTCCACGGCAGAGAAGGGGGGGGGGGGAGATCGGGAATTTGAGAGCAGCTGTGTCATGCCTAAAAAGACACCTGCATTTATTTGTTTTTCCCCTGTTCAGCATCAACATAAGATGCATTGCTTTCTTGTAGTTCAATGCCCCTGAATGGATATTGATAGTCAGTTCACTGGTGTCATTGAATGTTGTAAACGGGGGGTTGAGTGTTAACTGTGAGCGGAGACAGATGCAGAAGGCATGATGTCACACACCTGTCAAGCAAATGCAGGAAGCGGGTCCTAAAGAAAACAAGTGGTCTGTGGGACAGCTGCTGTGAAATGCTGTTAGAAAAACTGTTTGACTCTGGAGATTTAATGCTGTAACCTACATTTACCATTTTAATGTCTATAAGCATGTTTTTTGTGTTTCTCAGTGCATTTCTGCGTCCAAAGTTGGGAAAACAGTATGAAGCATCTTGTGTGGTGAGTTATTTCATAATGTCATGTGCGGAGATATAATCGCTCCATAATCTGTTTTTACCTTAATGCACCTGCACATCAAGGGGGCTCTTGACTTTTTTGCATTTAGCAAATTAATTTTCCCTCCTGCCTCCTCCACAACTCGTTTCCATAATGACACCTCGGCAGATCCTTTAGGATCCAAACAGAGCTGTCTGTCCCAGGGGCATCGGCTTGCTCCGGGCCACAAGGGGCATTTAGACAGTCGAAGAAAGAGGCTTTAGTTCCCTGCTGATGTCTCCTTCTCTCCTTGCCTCCGGCTGCCTCTCCAGTCCTTTGAGCGGGTGCTGGTGGAGAATAAGCTCCACGGGCTGTCGCCGGCCCTGTCGGAGGCCATTCAGAGCATCTCCCGCTGGGAGCTGGTCCAGGCGGCCCTGCCTCATGTACTCCACTGCACCTCCATCCTGCTGTCCAACAGGAACAGGCTGGGTGAGGACATGCAACACACACACACGACCCCCGCTTTAGGAATGGAGGGGACAGGTTATGCTCATTCAACGAAACACAAAGCTGATTCAGCCAGAGGGCAGCTATAGAACAGCCTGAGTAAAGGTCATTAAAGGTCTGGATTATCACAATCAGAGTTGGAAATAAAAGCACCGAAACAAACAGCAAGACATTGTATTGCATTAAAATGTACAATTGATAAGAGCACTGATAATGAGATAATTAAAAAAAACTTAACATTTAGAAAGCTTGAGCCGGGTAATGATTTGTTTGAACAGTACAATCCATAATTCATCTGCCGCTCTGCATTATATTTGTTGCCCTCAAAATGTCAGCCAGATATATGACACTTCAAGTAGATTCCATATCTGCACCATCGCCAGAAGTTTCAAAGTCATGCGCTAAAACTCGCTGCTCATCCCTTCATGCCGGGGCAATGCTCTTCCTCACCTGGACCTCTGACCCCCGACAGGCCACCAGGACAAGCTGGGCGTAGCTGAGACCAAGCTGCTGCACACGCTGCACTGGATGCTGCTGGACGCCGCCCAGGAGTGCAACCACGAGCCCAGCTTGAGTCACGGCTGGTCGGGCGGCAGCAGCAGCAGCGCGTTCCTCCAGCCGGTCGGCAACCAGGGGTCGTCCCCGGGGGCTCCCGGCTCCGGCTCCGGCTCCGCCCTGGGGGGGTCGGGCCCTCAGCACGGCGGCTCCCTGCTGGAGGAGGACGAGCATGCTCGCACCAAGCTGTTCCACAAGAGCATGGCCACGGTGGAGCTGTTTGTGTTCCTGTTCGCTCCGCTCATTCACCGGATAAAGGTCCGTAGCTGGAGATACAGATGCCTCAAAATGGGGCAATTTCATCCAATTGTATTAGGTTTTTTTTGTAAAATAAAAGACCTTATCAGTGAAACTGCATATCTTTTTAATCATTGAAAGATATTAAGCAGCAGTTTCATTCAGCCTGTCCCACCCAGCGGCTATTGATCTGTGTGTACTAATACAAGGGTCATGTGACAAGACTCCTGGGATTGCAACTGAACAATCAATGACTGTATCGCGTGTAATGGATCATATCATAGTAGAAGTGCAATTTAGAATACTTCAAGGTGATTAAATTTAAGCATAAGAAGTCATAAAATGGGTTTCATCTCACCAGGTGCTCCTTACATTGATTACATGATGATTGGATGGTTTGAAAGAAGGGATTCATTCAAAAGAATCCTCCTCTGCGAATGTGATTTCTAAATACGTAACTTTTTTTCCCAAGGAGTCGGACCTGACCTTTCGATTGGCCAGCGGTCTGGTAATATGGCAGCCGATGTGGGAGCACCGGCAGCCCGACATCCCCGCCTTCACCGCACTCATCAAACCAGTCAGAAACATTGTGACAGGTTCGGAGGAAAAGAGCCCTTTCCCACGGCCGCAAAGATGTAAGACCTGTTTTGTTCATTCCCAATTAAGACGTGTAATCCGCTACGCCTGTCTCCGCAGCAAAGAGGAACTCCCCCGTCAACAACCAGTGCAGCCCCTGTGGATCCGGCAACCCGGGTCCCATGGTGAGTGAGCGCTTTAAGCTGATTCGCTGTCCCATGTTGATGGAGCGTGTTCGGGAAGGACTGCGAGGCTTCTTCCCTTCCCCCTTTTTTAATGTCCCCCAGAGGCTGGCTGCTGGGATTCATTAGCACCAGCCATCCACGAGCATTAGTGAGATTAGCCGGGGTCATGACAGGAACCTTCCTTTCCACCCTCGGAGCCTTTAATTATTAGGAACTGTTGGGTGCGTCTTTCCTGTTTGTCCATCCATCCATCTGCAGTATCTGTCCATCTCTCCCTCCCACCCACAGGGATTCCAGGTGGTTTGCGAAGCCGGCCAATCGGATTCTTCCTCCCCGGCAGCTGGAGAGAGGAGCTGTCGTCGTGGTAACTCAGTCGAGAAAGGTGGCCCTTCCCAACAACCCCCACCGGTGAAAGGTCCTTCCAAGAAAAAGTGAGATCAATTTGACCTCTGGAAGCACGGAGATAGGTAGCACTTGGTCATGTGTGCCTTATGGATTTTTTCAATCCCGGCCTTACGTTCAATATCCTGGTGAGCAGGAAGAGGAAGAGATTTTTGGGGTTTTTAGTTTCATCAATGTGATAGAAGACAATTCCCAATAACTCATGTCGTGTTTACTCACATCCCAAATCATCATTATCATAATCATCAATGATTTAATGGCTAATGCGCCTTCCACAAAATGAATGAAAGAATGATGTACGTGACGCGGGCTGGAAGCCTGTTGTGCGACGAGGCGGTGCGGTGACCCGCGCTGACACAGGACTGGTGCCATCCTCTTGTTGATGGGAAAACATTTACCCCCGTGGCGGCGTTTGTCACACACACGGCACAGCTCGCTCCACTAGCTCGCAGGAGCTAGCGCATAGGAATAGCTCCTGTCTCCTTAATCAGCACACACACACACACACACAGATTCAAAGCGCCTTGTCTTGCTTGAGTATTAGCACGCCCCTGTGACGTTTGTCCCCCCCAACCGGGGTAATTAAGCAGAAGTAACGTGCTACATGTCTAATGCTGGCAGCGTGTCCGGCCTGGCATGACATAGCCTGGCTTCATTCGGTCTGTACGCGGCCAGTCTGGCATCGTCCAGACGAAGGCTCAGTCCGTGCTCGCTTTGGCTCTGGCGAGGCAGGTTTTTACCGGCAACAAGTAAATGACTATACCGAGAGTCTAGTTTTGTTCCCAACATTTTTGGTGATATGTTGATTTAATCAACGAATCTTTAGATCTGAGTTTCTCTTATAAAGAACCACAAGCAGAATCACTGCGTCAAATCTTGTGTTTACCAGAAATGTGCTCATATGATCCTTTGAAATAAATTGAGTGTAAAAAAGAATATAAAAAAACAGCAAAGACCTATTAGTCGTTACGTTTCTACAGAAATAAAAAATTATGTATTATTCAGACATCTACTAGCTAAATCAAATGTGGGTGATCCATGATTTCTGATGATTTGTAAATGTTTCCAAAAGACACCAATTATTATCTGCACAGTCTTTAGATCAACACTCTTCATTTCAGACATGCACTGTGGGTGTCTTCTGTTTTTAAGTCTACCGTTTCTGTTTTGTCATCACCCTGAATGAGAGAGGGATGTGGGAGAGAGAGAAGAGTGGTTGATAAGCCGTCCGTTGCTCATCTCAACTCGTTCTGACAACCAAATAAGTCTCTCCAATGCTTCTCATGATCACTCTGACAGCCAGCAACTGACTGCAAATCAAGTGAGCCCCCCCCCCCCCCCCCCCATCCCCTGAGCTATATCCTCATACACATTGAAACATCAAAGGGTTTGTAAGCAGTCACATGGTAATGCAGGAAGGCTGGGATTTATCCCTATTGTTTTGCAGCACACACTCAACAGTGACAGATGAATTGCCATCTCTAGGGCGTGGGAATTCAAAGCTGCTGCATGTGATGTGCTGCGCAGGACGAGAACAAGTTAAGGAGGATGTGAATTAACTGCACATTCAGAGATAATTTAGACATTTAAAGTTTGTTACATTACATGTCTGTTAGTAGGAATGTATTGCACGCTTTCATGTTGGATTACTGTACGGAGAGGAGGGGCTGTGCAATCAGCAGATTTCAATCCAAGGATCTAATCAAATTAATCTAACACATCTTCCTCTCTCAGCTCAGAGGCGAGGCCAGAGTTTATATTCTCGTCTCATCCTGATGTTCACACACCTCTGTGCCGCACTGCCCGGATAAAAGCACCTCTGGTCCTGTGATTAATGCAGCTTACTCATCCGCTGCATCAGCTCCACTCCACATAGCTGCCGATGCTGAGGCAGTTTCCATGGCAACCCGCCGGCTCCTGCGTCTCTCCCAGTGCATGCAGTCACGGGGGTAGAATAGGGGAACGGGGGGGTGGGGGGCGCTGTACCCGCTGCCTGCCGTCACTCGGTCTCCTTGGCGACATGACACAACAGCAGCAGGCAGAGTGCGTGCGTGTTGGCTAGACAGCGAAACACGATACAGCCTCCCTCTGCCGCCCGAAGTGATTCATGTAGATATCGGCCATCTCCTCCTGCTCCATTTATTACAGCGGCGAAGATTAAATGCCCTCCTCTGTCTCTCTCTCTCTCTCTCTCTTTCTCTCTCTCTCTCTCTCTCTCTCTCATGGCATATCAATATATTTCTGCAGCTCACCAACCGCTGACCTTCATGCCGGCTTATTTATAGTGGACTCACGTAGACTTAGGCCCCCCTCTCTCCACGACTATGCTAGAGGGGGGCTGTGCCCTTGTTTACCGTCCTCCTTTGATGCATTAATGAAGCAGTATGCCTGGGAGATGATGACACGCTAATATGAAAGGAAATGCCATGACCAGGGGTAATTGTTTTGTTCGTAGTTAGTTGTGTGAAGGTGCTGGTAGGGTACTTTATGATCCCTGATTTCACTGACATTTGTCAGATTTCTATAATGTCCCCGTCACTCCCTTTCACTTCTTTAAGGACATCAGCTCCCGCCGGCCTGCCGACCTCCATGGCCCAACGAGCACGCTACGCCACTTACTTTGATGTGGCGGTGCTGCGCTGCCTGCTGCAGCCGCACTGGACAGAGGAGGGAGTGCACTGGGCCCTGATGTTCTACCTGCAGCGCCTGAGGCAGATCCTGGAGGAGAGACCCGAGCGCACCTCCGAACCCTCGGTGACGCCTCTGCCGCGTCCACGAAGCAGCTCCATGGTGGCGGCTACGCCTTCACTGGTCAACACCCACAAGACTCAGGTAATGGCAGGAAGACAAGGGAGGATGTAGGTGTCCACGCGTAGTCCTTCTGATGTACGCGCCGCACTCCCCACTACGCCATTTGCTCTGCTCTGTTTTGCAGGACATGACCCTGAAATGCAACGAAGAGGGGAAGTCTCTGAGCACAGAGACGTTTACCAAAGTCTCTCTGACCAGCCTCCGTCGTCAGGCCGTCCCTGACCTCTCCTCCGACCTGGGCATGAACATTTTCAAGAAGGTCAGAGCGAGGCTTCCAGACGTGGGCAAAGAAATAACTAAGGATGCACATCTGCATCAGTTTTTCAGAAATGAGAGGATTGTGTGTCTCACTTTTGCTTTCATAGTTTAAGAACCGGCGTGACGACCGTGAGAGAAAGGGTTCCATCCCCTACCATCACGCGGGGAAGAAGCGCCAGCGGCGTATGGGCGTTCCCTTCCTGCTCCACGAGGACCACCTGGACGTCTCGCCCACCCGCAGCACTTTCTCTTTCGGCAGCTTCTCGGGCCTCGGCGACGACCGGCGGGCTCTGGACCGCGGGGGCTGGCAGGCCACCATCATGGGTAGGCGGGGCGCCGCTGACAATCAGAATATATCGCATGCCACCAGCTCGCAGCCGTGCTTCCTCTCTCCTAAGCTCCCAGCTGGTGAGTCAGAGGATTCTGTTTGGATCAGGCTGTCGGCTAGTAAATTGGGTCATTTCATTAACATTATGTATGTCTTATTAGCTCTGCTCTTTGAGGGGTGTCATTAAAATTGGCTCAAGGCAAAAAGATACTATTCAGAGTTTTGGTGCTGTTATATGTCTACTTGGCTTGGCTGCTGCTTTAAATGAACTCCATTCAATGGGTGAAATTTTCTAACTACTCATGCACTACATGCAGGGAAACGCAGGAAGCGGGTATTTTTGTCTTTCAACCTGATGTATTTGTCACTTTCCAGGCAAGTTCACACGGAGGGGCAGCACGGACACAGCGGCAGACGCCGACAGTCTGAGTGCCAAGCACTCTCATTCCCACCACTCTTTGCTCAGAGACATGCCCGACCACTCCAACAGCCACAGCGATAACACTGTCAGAGAGGGTGAGGAAAAGAGCCGTGGCTAGTGGAATAGATCTTAAGGCGAGCGTTCTACGCTATAAATATCCAGCAAATCACAAGAATAATTGATGATTTTATTGTACATGGGCAAAGCTTTGGATACACAAAGTGCTGGAAGATAAGAATTTATATTCATATTACTGTCCCATCAGCTACAGTGAAGGCGAGACAATGCTGGCTCCACTGAGACCTGCAGAGAATAAATAGTCCAGTTACATAACAGTTATCTTGTGACAAAGCTAATTTACATATAAATAACTGCTGGCTTCCGGCTCTGCTCCACGCACGCTATTATGTTTACTCTAAGATAATAATTATATATATATATATATTTAAAGAGAATTTGAGTATGAGTAAAGGAGCAATAAAACAATGCTGCAGTGTTAAAAATAGACATGAGAATTATTATTTATTATTCCACCCACGGTTGCCACCTGCAAGATAACATTCATCACGCTGTAGCGTCCTCTCGAAGCCTCTTTTCTCGCCCACAGTACGTTCTCAGATCTCAACCATCACCATGGCGGCATTCAACACCACAGTGGCGTCATTCAACGTCGGCTACGCCGACTTCTTTACGGAGCACATGAAGAAGCTGTGCAACCCCGTCACCGTGCCCGAGATGCCCGTGGAGCCGCTGGCCTGCGCCAACCTGCCGCGCAGCTTCACCGACTCCTGCATCAACTACTCCTGTCTGGAGGAAGGGGAGAACATCGAGGGCACCAACAACTTTGTGCAGAAGAACGGCATGCTGGACCTCACTGTGAGTGTTCGCAGCCTCCATTAAAAAAGAATATAACGAGATATTGACTTGCTGTTGTTCTGTTTACCAACAATGAGATCAATGCCGTCCTATGCTTTTACAGCATTGGTTGGACAAAATAAGCAACCTCTTCTTGTGTCTCAGGCTGTGCTGCGGGCTCTCTACGCCGTCCTCAGCCACGACATCAGCTCCAGGATCTGCGACGTGGCTCTCAATATCATCAACTGCCTGCTGCAGCTGAGCGTGGTGCCCGACATGGGAAAGAAGCTGTCCAAGCCCGACAACAAGGAGAACCAGGAGGCCCGAGCCAAGGACACGGCCGGTCAGGGCCTTGGAGTGGGCGCCCAGGGAGGCGGATCCCTCCCGGGGGCCGGGGGAGGGGGCGATGGTGGTGGTGGAGGAGGAGGAGGAGGAGGAGGGGGAAGTGGTGGAGGGAGTGGGCAAGGGAGCAAAGATGATGTGAAGAATAACAAGGATTATGATAAAAAGGTTTGATCTTTTTCTAGAAGTGAGTCTTTAATATCTAAATATATCTTCACAAAGGTCCTGTGCATTGACGTTTGTGTTCTTCACTCCTTCGACACAGGAAGAAGGCTCTGGCTTCAGCGCCCACCGCCTGGCTCTGACCATGCTGATAAAAATTGTGAAGTCGCTGGGCTGTGCCTACGGCTGTGGCGAGGGACACCGCGGCCTGTCTGGGGATCGCCTCCGGATGCAGGTCAGACGTCTTTCCTCAAAAAACGCTTTGTTATCAACTGATTAATAACCGTATTTGGTGTGGTAAAAGATTCATGAATCTAAAATGACTGACGTAAGGGAGCAGCTGCCATTCTAAATGCTGATCATATTAAGTTGTACTGGAGATTACACTGCTATCCAGACAGCATACCCAGCATACCCTGCAAACAAGGCATTTTCGTTTCTGCCCGACGTCTTGCAATTTTTTTTCTAATGTTCAGATTATTTCTTTCAGGCCCAGAACTGCCTGACCAGCCTTTATAAGCTGGACAAGGTGCAGTTTCGGCAAACAATGCGCGAGTATGTCAACAAAGACTCTCTCAATAACATAGTGGACTTCCTGCATGCACTGCTGGGCTTCTGCATGGAGCCCATCACTGACAGTAAGTATGGTGGCGTGTGTGAGTGGGATCAGACGCAGATCGTGACACAGAAAGAAATAGGCATATGACCATGCACAAGTGAAGGTGCATCGGGGTTTGATCGACATTGGTTTGGAACACTGATGTCAGTCAGGTTACAACTGACGCTTAAGAAAGAAGTCGGTATTCTGTGCAGAAGTGCTGCAACAGGCGTTTTGGTTTTATATACCGTATTTTCGCGACTATAAGGCGCACTTAAAATCCTTTTTTTTTCTCATAAAACGACAGTGCGCCTTATAATCCGGAGCGCCATATATATGGATCAATTGGTTGATCCATACTGGTTAACGAGGATCCATTGGAGGGAAAGTCTGGTGCCAGCAGCCGCGGTAATTTCTCGGGATCGAGCTGGCGGTGACGGTCCGCCGCGAGGCGCCACCGTCTGTTCCAGCGCTGCCTCTCGGTGCAAGAAGGACGAAAGCATTAATCAAGAACGAGGTTCAGAGATATTGTTATTATCCACATTAACGTTTGAACAACGTTACCATGGGAGTGAAGAGTTTTCAGAACGCTTAATAACGTTTGATTTAGCACAGCCCGATCTAGTGGATGCATAATGCAGCCCCCAGTCAAACGTTTCACTGCAGTATCTTCTATTCTATGCGCCTTATAATCCGGTGCGCCCTATATAGGAAAATAGTTCTAAAATCGGCGATTCATTGAAGGTGCGTTTTATAATCCAGTGCGCCGTATAGTCGTGAAAATACGGTAAAAGATTAATCGGGCAGCCTCTAAAAGTCTGAATGCTGACGTGCAGTCACTAAGCTTACATGATTTAAAGGTATAATTTTAGCATGTTCATCATCTTAGTGTCTTGTGCTAGCATGCAAACATTTGCCAATTAGCACTACATTTATACCTGCATAACTTGAGGCTCTTAGCTTTGTCTTTGTGGGCATGTTAGAAAGCTGATTTATGTATTTATCTCAAGCCAGAAACCATTTTATAGCATTTCAGCTGATGTGCAGATGTTGAAACTCAATCAAACCATCTAAAGTTTATTACACAATTATATTACGTGTATTCTTTATTACATGCAAATGTTTAGTGTGTGTGCTGTATTACATAGTAGTATAAAATAAAGAGTTAGTTAATACATTCTGACGTGGTTGAGGAAGCTGAATTCTGATGCAACCGTCTGCCCGCCCTGCACTTTGCATTTCACTTTGCACTGTTTATTTTTCTGTCTTCTGCCCTCCTCCTTCCACTCGCCTCTGCTTGTCCCTCATGTCGTTCTCCTGCTCCCATCTTTCCTTTTTAAAGCCGAGCTGAATGCTACCTTACCTTACTCAATCATCCATTCTGTACACTTGCCAATCCAAAGCTTTGCCCATCACATCTCTGCTCAATCAAGGGCTTTACTGCTGAGCATTGAGACATTTTGTTCATGTTAATTCAGTTTTGCACTGACATTTCAAGTATTTTATACACTGTAAATACAATCTGCACGATCATAGCATACAAATACTGCGTGAATGGCAAGTTACTGAACCGATGAGTGTTTTAACTTTTCAAAGAGAGTAGGGCACACTGATTAGTTTTTTGGTTTGTGTGTGTGTGTGTGTGTGTGCGCGTCTCGAGTTCGCCTCCTCCCAGAGGTGGGGTGTCACGTCTTTTCTGACACCGCAAACATGTCTGTGCTGGCCTGATGTCAATCAACCTGTGCCCCGCCTCTTTTCTCTTGCAGAGTACGGCAGTGCAGGGGAGAGGTCCAGGAGGGCGAAAAAAAGAAACATCGGTAGATACACATGATCAATAACCAATAACGATCAATAAGATGAATATACTCACCCGATCAGACCCTTCCCTCGGCACCGCTTCCATTGCTGCACCCCTCGCTCTCTTCGAAGTTACAAAACTCGCCTGCAACACAAAAATGTGTATGATTAAGTCTGGTGTTAATATTTGAAGTGGGCCAAGAGAAAAGGGCCATACAGCATGAGTTCCTCATCCCCTACCCAGAATCCTTTTCAGTTTGCTTCTCCCCCATATGCTTTATTTACCCCCTTCCATCCCTGTTGTATGGGCTCATTGGTTTATACTCCAGCTGGTCAGCTGCCAATAATGTTCCCCCCCGCGCTGACTAAACCCCCCCCCCCCTGTGTGATCCGTGGTCTCTCCCGCCTCCCTCTTGCTTCCAGACAAGGCAGGCTTCGGTAACAACTTCACCACGGGGGACAACAAGTCCGTGGCCCAGAACATGGAGGCGGTTGTGGTGGGCTGCATGTTCAAGTCTCTCATAACCCGCTGCGCCTCGACCACACACGAGCTGCACAGCCCCGAGAACCTGGTGAGCGCCGCGAGAAAAAGTCACCCCTTCCATCTGCCTGTCTTACCCCCCCCCCCCGAGCCGTCTCTGTGGCTCTCCCTCGCCGCAGTATGTGCTTCACGTATTAGTCTTACTCTCGTTGGATTCCCACACGCATTTATATTTGCTCTTGCAGGACGCCGTAGTTGAATTATTAATGGCTCATTTTGTACTCAGCCTAAAGACGAAACAATCACTTACATGATCAATTGCACATGAGAGGTGCTTAATCTTGCTGTGAATAAATGCATTAACTGGAGCTTTTCTCAGATCGTTTTGCAAACAGAGGAAAGAGTATATTCCATAACAATAGCATCAAATGAGTCGAAAGAACTTTTAGGATCTACATGTTTTTACCATGCAAGATCAACTTGGCTTTTGGGTCTCAGCTGCAGATTGTCTTAAATGGTTGCTTCTAAGACCTTTTATGAGGAGACAAAAAACAACCTTTCAGAGCTGTTACAGTGCAGCAATAAGGAATGGCGTTTTAATCCATAGTTTGTCGATAACAACCCTGTCTTCGTATTTGTCTGAGCGTATGTGTAAGAGCACAGAGGTACTACAAAGCCCCGAGGCTGCCGTGGCTGGTGCACGTTGGCGGGAGATAACTCACTTTTCAAGGCTGGCTCCATTATGGCACAAGATCAGAGGCCACCCACTCACAAGCTGGAGCCTCGAGAGGGCTCACATACAGTAGATCATCTATTTATGCATATATATGCATGTGTAAACATCCACACTGTATTAACAGCGCAGTAATATCAGCCTGACTGCAGGTACAAGCGTCCATTTTCTTTGTCGCTTTCTTGCTCATACAAGTGTTGTCATTCCCGAAACACTTCCAGTCTCTCTTCCTCTCACTTGTGTGCCCCCCTCTTCCTCTGCAGGGTCTGTACTGTGACATCCGCCAGCTGGTGCAGTTCATTAAGGAGGCCCATGGAAACGTGTTCCGCCGGGTGGCGCTGAGCGCGCTCCTTGACAGCGCCGAGAAGGTCACCACCACCAAGAAACCCGACGAGAAGGAGGAGACCAAGCAGCCGGGACCCCGGAGGTACTGGCCAATCAGCGGACAGGAAACGGTCCCCGCGATGATGTCGTTTGCTGATTTAATGTTGAAGTGTCCTTGAGCAGAGACCTTAACCGCCCCGGCCCCCTTATTAAATATCAACATAATGTTTCCCATCCAATCACAGTGATTCATCGTGTGTGGTCTGACTTTCTCCTTTTATGTGGAATCCAAGCTGCGCTTCTCATCACAGCTGGCTGTTCTTTTATTTTCTTTATTTTTATTATGTTCTGTCTGCATCTGTTTTCCTTGCCGAGTGAATGATTTGATGTTCCTATTGTCAAAGTGATTGGTGGTGAAGGTGCCCTTCCTATATTTTTGCTTCGTTATGTGACCAAATTAGAGATGGAAGCCACATGACGGCATTATAGACGACACCCTGTTGTAATTGAAGACACAGGTTTAATGATAATACGCAACATTGCAGTTCACCAGGCAAAACATTTTTCATTTGGTTTTATTTAATTTATATTTTATTTAACTTAACTGCAAAACATAGAAAACAACAAACTAGGCAGTATAAGCACAAACGTATATTTGAATACATACAAAGGTAAGTAATATTACACTTAGATTTGAATTTCGAGGGTCTCTAGCATCCGTAGAGTTCTCTCTGCCGTCTGAACCGGGGGGCCTGTGTGTTTGGGTGTGTGTGTGTGTGTGTGTGCGCAGGTCAGAGGCGGGTGTGTCCGGGGAGAAGGGTCAGGTGTCCAGTGCTGCAGATGAGTGTCGCAGCTACATCTCCAGTAGACCCCCCCAGACACCCGAACAGTGAGTGTCCACCTCGCAGCATCTCCATATAGCGCCATCTACGTGGAGCCCGGCCGCCATTTCTCTGCTCAAAATGGGAAAACATCTAAATCTCTTCCCCGTTGCTCCCCCCTCCTCCCCCATCCTAAAAAAACAAAACCAAGGGTCTGACAGATATACGAGCTTGTGTGCGTGCGGAGGTTTTGACCCCAAACAATCAAATCCGACATGCCTTTCGCGCCCTCTCTGTGCCTCCAGTGACGAGCAGATCCCCGGGGCTCTGCTGGGCAGGAAGGACTTCTGGAGGAAGATGTTCAAGTCGCAGAGCGCCGCCAGCGACACCAGCAGCCAATCGGAGCAGGACACGTCCGAGTGCACCACCGCGCACTCCGGCACCACCACGGACCGGCGCTCGCGCTCCCGATCTCGCCGCATCTCACTTCGCAAGAAACTGAAGCTGCCGATAGGTCAGGGTCATTTTTGACAGTGAGCATTGAAGAGACTTTTAGAATGTTTTGAAATGCCAGTGTTAAATGTGTGAATTCTCACCCAGTATCCTCCCCCCCCTAATGCAACCTGAGCCTCAAACTGAAAGATTTTCCCACCCAATAAGTGACGTGAACACAAACGCACTTGAAAACCAAATAATTCCCTTTCATAATATTTAGGCAAAGATAGCGTATTTTGATTATTTGCATTGTGCATGCTACCCAGACTGGAACATATTGACTGATTTCAGTGCTGAGTACAGTATGTATTCCCATGACCATACCTCATCATATTCGCTCCAACTCACCATAAAACATGCTGTGTTTTGTGTGCCAACATTACCTGCCGTGAGGCCAAGTCCCTTCATCTCTTCCGGTTTGTTTGTTGTTCCCTTCTTGTGCCTCAGCGTGCCGCGGGACCGTTCGCCTCCCCCTCACTCTCTCTGTCTTACGTATGTGGATGTGGCGCCATCTTCATTCCCTACTTGTTTCATGTCTACCCGCGTTTGCCATCTCTCCCGATGTGTACAGTGTCACTGGCCCGGGTCAAGTTGTATTTGCAAAAATGCGTCATGTGTTGCTGTACAAAGGCAAACACTCACGCAGCCCCCTGCACTGCGAACCTGAGGCAAGAACGCTTGTTTATGCCAAGCAGGTGAGACTCAACAATGAGTAAATGTAAATATATACCTGAACTGGCTTAGCAGAGACGCAGTAAGCGGGATAGTTACTGACAAAACTTTAATCCACACAATTTAATTTGTGCAATTTAATTTGTCACTTTTCATGCAAATATTGCCATTTGATTGGCAACTAGAAGTTAATAAAGTTTATTGTTTGACACAACGTAGTTCAAAAGCTTATGTTGATGCAGCTGGGTTCACTATGAAAAAAATGTGAAATGAAGAGTATCTCGAAATGCCACTTGATCAAGGTCTTCCGTTTGATGTGTCTTCTAAAAAACGTCACAAGTTAGTGTTGCACCTTTTTTTTAATCATTTTTGATAATAAACCTTGGTGTGTAAATCAATGAGGGAATGCTTTCCCCTCCTCTTCCCTCTCCCCAAACCTTGTGAGCGTGTGCATGTCCGCCCTCGTAACCCTGTGTGTGCGATCCGTGACGCATTTTGTTGTTCGACCGTGACCTTTTTGTTGTACTCGCGTTTCTCCAGGCAACTGGTTGAAGCGCTCCTCCCTTTCTGGACTGACTGATGGTGTTGAGGACCTGCTGGATATCAGCTCGGTGGATCGCCTCTCCTTCATACGTCAGAGTTCAAAGGTCAGGGTGAGGGGGAAAGGGGGGGTGTTGACCGCTACTACAGCACCGTTATTGGAAGGGGGAAAAAACAGCATGTAGACCTTTATTTTGAAGGGTGAAATAGGAGAATATTAACAGATCCTTGTCTGTTCGCAGGTGAAGTTCACCAGCGCGGTGAAGCTGCTGGAGGGCGGCGCGGTGGGGCCGGAGTTCGCCAGGGACGAGGAGGAGAATTTCTTCAAGCGGCTCGGTAAATGGAGGTCTGGCAGGAGGAATCCATCCAAGCTTCACCACACAGAAGAGAAAGATGGTAGACCTCCCCTACCCCGGGGTGCCCCTTGCCCACCCGCGCCCCATCGCCCTGTCTGTTCCCACTGCTCGCTCTCTCTCCCTCTTCCCGTCCCTGGCTCTGTTTTGTCCGTGTGGTGTGGTGTGGTGCCTGGTCTTCTGACATTCTCCATGTCGCCCCCGTCCCCCGCCCTCTGTTACGCTCCATGTGTTACTTTCAACCAATCAGTGGCTGGTTTGCAAAGATACGCTTTTTTTTCAGACTGATTGGCTTGAATGTGTCATGTTATCCGACATCCCTTCCTTGCACGTCCTGTCCCTCCTCCTTCTCCCACTGCCCTGAGGAACGGAGGTGTGGGATCAACCCGTATGTCACCGAAACCATCTTTCTGCTGTCGAGCAAATCTCTGTGCTACCGTGTCACGCATGACGCTGTCAGTGCTCGCGCAAGTAAAGTGATGAAAATGGTCCACAGACGGCTTCCCTCCACTCGGCCTTGGCTACACTTGTCATTTCACCATGATTTATTAGATCCCATTATGAACAATATGATATAGGTGAGAGCTGAAGGTGGCCTTGTATTCACATTAGTCTTTGCATAGTTGTTTTTGTGTGTCTGAGGCGACATTAAATTAAAATCCAAGTGTAACCACTGCCGATGGTTGTGTGTCCATCTCTCACTCAGCTTCATGTGTTGGTGGCTCTTCACTGCTTTTTTGTCAAATGTCCTGGATGGTGATGTTGCTTCATGCAATGTCAATAAACGATATTCAGTGCAGTCCTTATAAACGATCACCCACAAATGTGCTTTTTGAAAAGAAATAAACCTCTCCACGTGTTCTGTTATGTCCTCCTCTCCGCTCTCCTGTCTTCTTCTCTTTTGTTCACACTTTCCTCCAGGACCTCACGGCTTTCAAGAACGTCTGGCGGCCAGCCAGGAGGCCATGAAGAACAAGAACGTGGTGAATCTGGGCGCCATTCGACAGGGCATGAAACGCTTCCAGTTCCTGCTGAACTGCTGCGAGCCGGGGACCATACCGGACGCCTCCATCCTCGCCGCTGCCCTGGACCTGGTATGTCCCACAACACGCGTGTCCCCCCCCCCCCATTTGTTTTTCCTAAACTCAACCTCCACTTTGACATTGACGTCTCTTATCTGCGTTGTGCTTCGTCCAGGAAGCTCCTGTCGTGGCCCGGGCCTCCCTCTTCCTCGAATGCGCCCGATTTGTGCACCGCTGTAACCGTGGCAACTGGCCCGAGTGGATGAAGGGCCACCACGTAAACATTACGAAGAGAGGTCTCTCGCGGGGTCGATCGCCTGTTGTGGGCAACAAAAGAAACCAGAAGCTTCAGTGGAACGCCGCCAAACATTTCTGCCAGTGGGGAGATGTGAGTTAAAGATTTCTGCCATCAGTAATCTATGTATATATAGATATATATATATGAGAGGGTCTCTCTGTGTTTGTTAAACCGCTCAGGCCATTGGCACGAGGCTCAGTGAGCTGTGTCACTCTGACAGCGAGAGCCCCGCAAACATCCTGGGTTACATCTTTGACGAGGAGACCAAACGGAGAATGAGAAAAGAAGACGAGGAAGAGGACTATTTGGACGACAGTGAGTCAGAGGAGAGTTTAATGCTTTATCGGTCATATATTCTTTATAGTTCCACAAATCTGTCATGAAATAGTATTTAGCGTTGACTCAACTGAGCTGTACTTCTAACCACATTTCCTTATTTTTAAGACACAGTCAACCCTACAAAATGTGGCTGCCCCTTCGCTCTGAAGATGGCTGCCTGCCAGCTGTTGTTGGAAATCACCACTTTCCTGCGGGAGACCTTTCCCTGCCTACCACGCCCACGCACCGAACCACTGGTGGTCAGTAGTACCATCATGAGCACATGCATTCAGCCTGTTGCATTTTCTCTGCATTGTGTCAGAAGTTACAGCTAGGAATTAAAAGCGAGTGTTTTGATCATACACACGCTTTAAATCCTGCCAAGGATCTTGAAAGCTGCCGCCTGCGGCTGGACCCGGATCTTGGCCGCCAGCGCTACGAGAGGAAGATCAGCTTTGCGGGAATCCTCGACGACGAGGACGGCCACGACTCGCTCAACAGCAGCAGCCACACGCTGAAGTCTGACATCGTCTGCGACGAGAAGAAGCAGCCGGAAGTTCAAGGTGAGATCCGGTATCGCACAAGCCAGGCAATTTTTCGGTGCACTTACTGCCCCCGCCAGCTTATCGTTGAAAATAATTTAGACAATCTCGCCCCGCTGCCCTCCCCTCCAGCGCCGAGCCGGAAGATTCGCATCGGGGGCTCCCGGCTGCTCCAGATCAAAGGCGCCCGCAGCTTCCGCATAAAGAAAGGCGGCTCCCTGTCCTCCATACGCCGGGCCGGGAGCCTCAAGAGCACCAAGATGCCGCGGCAGGACTCGGGGTCGGAGAACGAGGAGGGGCTGCTGTCGCAAACGCACAGCAGGGATACCGTCACCGACATCGGTAAGACACGGACCAGACAGGTCCAGGCGCCGTTTTGCGCTTTTATGTTCATATAAAACTGATTTATTTGAAAAGGTTCATGCGCTTGCTTCCTGTTGCAGGCAGTCCCTTCAGCACCAGTGAACCCAGCATAGAGCCGGAGGGTCAGGGCTCCGCAGGAGCGGAGGACAACTACCACCGCAACATGTCCTGGCTCCATGTACGGGCCCTTCAACGTGTGCATGAGTGCATGAGGCGTCTTCCTTCCTTTCCGATCACTGACCCCCCCCTCTCCTCCCCTCCCCTCTCCTCCCCTCCCCTCCCCTCCCCTCCCCTCACTCTCTCGGCACAGATTATGATTCTGCTGTGCAACCAGCAGAGCTTCATCTGCACCCACGTGGACTTCTGCCACCCGCGCTGTTACCAGCACCACAGCCGCTCCTGCGCCCGTCTGGTGCGCGCCATCAAGCTTGTGTACGGCGAGGCGGTGGACAGCCTGAGAGAGGAGAGCGCCTCCTCCGGTGTTATCGGGGCGCGTGCCAAGAAGAGCAAAGAGGTGGGTTTCACAGACGGTCCGCGCTGTTTGTTTCTTCTGTTTTTGTGGTGGTTGATGAGCCTGAGTCTGTGCCTTTAGTGTTCAGACAAGTCTTGCCTGAGGACCCCGTCGATGAAGAGGAGACCCACTGACTCCAACACGGAGGGGAAGAAGGACACCGGCATGCTCAAGTACATCCGCAACCAGGTGCTATATATTTTCAGACTTCATTCAGAAGCAGAAACAACAATGATGGTGACGAATGAACCACGTGTCACCAAACTGCTGTTGGTCAGATTGCCTTTGTTGCTCGCTGGTGTTTCTCTCAGGTGATGAGCCTGTCGCCTGCCCCGCTTTCGCTGCTGATCAAGGCGGCTCCCATCTTGACCGACGACATGTACGGAGACATCCAGCCGGCGGCCTGGGAGCTCCTGCTCAGTGTGGATGAGCACATGGCGGCCGCGGCGGGTGAGTCGGACGTCTGTATGTTGTTGTGCCCTTCAAAGTGTATTACTAATGGTTAAAGCTAAAATGAGGTACTGTATTTAATAAGGGGCGACCTGGCTTTACTCTCATTTCGTTCTAGATATTCAGATGCTTTTAACATTTTTCTTTCCTTTTTCCTTTTCTACTCTTTGCCCTCTCTTGGCTCCCTTTTTTTCATTCCTTCCTCTCCTCACTCCTCCCCCGTTCTCTCTCTCCGAATCCCCTCCAGCTGCCATGTTCCTCCTGTGTGCTGTGAAGGTCCCCGACGCGGTGACCGAAATGATGATGGCGGAGTTCCAGCACCAGGAGGCCTGCCAGCGCATCAACTCCGTGCTGAAGTTTTACACACTGTGGCGTTTTCGCTACCAGGTGTGGCCTCGCATGGAAGAAGGAGCCCAGCAGATCTTTAAGGTAAAAATAATAATGCTGTCCTGATTTAGTGCTGTTTTATTTGACCCATTTGTTGCTGTATTTATGTTGACGTTTACATATGTTTATGTTTCAGATCCCTCCGCCCAGCATCAACTTCACCCTTCCGTCTCCTATACTTGGCATGCCTTGTGTCCCCATATTTGACCCTCCTTGGGTGCCCCAGAACACGGGCAGTGTCCGGGACCCGATCAACGAAGACCAGTCCGTAAGTCTGAGCCCCTGACCAAGTTTATTTACAGGACAAAAAAAAAATGTCTTTAGTAGCAGTAGTATTAATTCAATTCAATATGTTATGGATACTTTTGAGGAAAATCATACTGATTTTCAAATGCACCTGTGAATGTGACAAAGTTGAGTTTCTTTAGATTCAATGTAAATTCAAGGGTCTGTTTACCCAAAACACACATCCCTCTTTCATATATCTAGTTATGCAGATTGCTTTTGTTTATTATATCCACGTTCTGAGATATCCAGATTAGATATGATTTTGTTTAATGTTTTGATGGATTTAAATCGTTTGCAGAAGAACCCTATTGATTTTTGCCTCAACGTTGACCGTTGTGATTATAGATGAAATGTTTCTCCAACTACTAACTTTCTCACACTGACTCTTTTAAAAAGATTTAAATTTGGTGGACTGCTAATTACAATGAACCCATCCCTTTGTATTGGTATGAGGGAACAGACAGATATTTGAAATTGTGGTCAAACTAAATGAAAGCTTTCAGCACGGTAAGATACAACTGAGAGTAAATGTGTGTGTTTTTTCATTGACATTTGACCTTTCAGTAACATGTCAGTTGTGAATAGTTGGTGTCTTATTATTGCGTTTTGGTGTCCTGCATAAACCCACAACTTATCAAACGCAGATGCAACGCGCCCTAGACCGCTTTTACACATTTGTTATTGTTATGCAAGTGTAATGTGAACAAGTGCACCAAGAAATCTGCTAATTTCAGAACAATTTATGTAATACACGTACGCGGACATTTAAGTAGAAAAACAGATTTCTTGGTGTTTCCTTTTTACTTTCTTGTCTTTTTTTGGTTAAAAAGCATGAATATCAAAATATGTTTATACATCTTGATGAAGACCTGCGAGCACCTGTCCTATAATTTATCTATCGACTGTCTTTGTTTTTAGTTCTCCACATTAATTCAGTCAGTCCATGCCATAGTAAGTTGGTATTTCTGTCCGGATGTTTGTGCTGATGCATCTTGTTACCTTAGGTCATTGCTGACAGGAGGGAAGATTTTCTCCATTGAGTGTTTTTTTAGCCCTTTTGAAGCTGTAGGTTTTCATCATAGATCAGTTCCATGGCTCATTTCAGATAGTTGCATCTTGAGCAGCGTTACACACCACAATCGAAAAAGTGTTCTAGCTCTTGCTCTGGTAGTAAGAAAAAATAAATAACAGCATGCATCGGACTTACAGACATTTTGTTTGTGTTGTGCTGTTGATGCATGGTCATTGGATGAGAATGACTTTGCTGTGTATGTCTTCCATATCATGCGTTCAGCCGATTTGAATATGTCTGTGTACGAGCACTCATGCGAATGCTGTGAGGCATTTACTGTACACAAAATACAGTAAATTCTCAAAATTCCAGTCTGAATACGTTTATTTGTGTCACATTTTGTTGCGAAATTTTACGATTCAATAATTCAACTGTTCTTGATTTGCTCGGATGGCATTAGAGCATGAGATCAATGCACTGGAGGAGAGTTACTGTATTAGTGTGTTGTCCAGTCATTTTACATTACCAAATGCTCCTCAGATTAAACCCTGTGCCTAGAATAGCTCTGCACACACCTTCCTAAAAAAAACAGTTAAACTTTCAAATCTTGTACTAATATGTGCACTCCCTCATTCTGAACTTTCCGTATGTCTGCACCCGCTGCTCCGCCTCCGTGCCGTTTGATCCGACGCATGCCCCCCCCCTCCTACCCTCCTTCCCTCTTTTGCAGAAATCCTTCTCGGCGCGGGCGGTGTCGCGCTCCCACCAGCGGGCCGAGCACATCCTGAAGAACCTGCAGCAGGAGGAGGAGAAGCGGCGTCTGGGGCGCGAGGCCAGCATCATCACGGCCATCCCCGTGGCGCAGGAGGCCTGCTACGAGCCCACGTGCAGCCCCCCGCCCGAGCAGGAGGAAGAAGGTGGGGGCGTAGACCACGCAGAAACGGAGAGGTTTCATTGTGAATGGGTCGGCGGCTGGGCCCTGATAGCGTGTTGTTGTTGTTTTTTTTCCTGTATCTGCTGCGGTCGTGTGGGGCGTTGATCCCGCCAGCAGAAGAAGTGGTGAACCTGGCGTCGCGCCGTCTGTCCGTCAGCCCCTCCTGCGCCTCCAGCAACTCCCACAGGAACTACTCCTTCCGTCGGGGCTCTGTGTGGTCGGTCCGCTCGCTGGCCAGCGCCGAAGGTACGAGTCCCTTTGGTTTGCTTGTTTAGTAAAAAACATAAGATTTTTATTTTTGGGAGCGTTTTCTTTTCTTTGCAAGATGAAGAGAACACAACGGAACACACTCCTACACACCACATGTTGCAGCCTCCCCAAGCTGTGTTCCCAGCATGCATCTGCGCTGCAGTCCTACCGATAGTGCACCTGATGGAGGATGGGGAGGTCCGAGAGGATGGCGTGGCCGGTGGGTGCTACTATCTTTAGATTCAGTTAAAATAATATATACAAAAATCTAATAACCCAATAAGAAAATAAATAAATTGTTGATAGATTCTTCTCCATCTGCATCTTCTGCATCATTGATTTTTTTTAGTGAGTGCTGTTGCACAACAAATCCTGTGGAACTGCCTGATTGAAGATCCGGCCCTGGTTCTCCGCCACTTCCTGGAAAAGCTAACAGTGAGCAATCGACAGGTGGGTAAACATCCGGATAAACAGAACCTGAAGAGGCTATTTTTTAAAGTTAGACTTTCTGTGAATCAATAAGGATAAGTGCACATGCTAAAGGCTTGAAATGGGAAATACAAAATGAATGTATCCTTTGTGTTGTTATGTCAGGATGAGCTGATGTTCATGCTAAGGAAGCTGCTGCTTAACATCGGAGATCTGCCGGCCCAGACCTCGCATATCCTCTTCAACTACCTGGTGAAACAATAGATAAAACATTTCCTTTTAGCTTTGTTTTGTAGCATCAAAACTCTCAGTTAACCGTGAATTCTGCCAATCACGTCTCCTCTGCTAGGTGGGACTGATCATGTATTTTGTGCGGACCCCGTGTGAGTGGGGAATGGACGCCATCTCTGCCACGTTGACCTTCCTGTGGGAGGTGGTCGGCTATGTGGAGGGGCTATTCTTCAAGGACCTCAAGCAGACCATGAAGAAGGAGCAGTGTGAAGTCAAGCTGCTGGTTACTGCATCCATGCCAGGTGAACTTGTTTCTATATGTTAATTCATGTAAGATCCCATTGGGACTGCGAATCTAATTTCCATTGAAGACTTTGCAGAGACGGATGAACTAAATACTCTTTAAATTTGAGTCTGACAATAATGTGTCAAATAAATTTTAATATCTTCTTGTGCATTTTGGATGCAGGAACCAAAACACTGGTGGTTCATGGGCAGAACGAATGTGATATCCCAACACAGCTTCCGGTCCATGAAGACACTCAGTTTGAAGCCCTACTCAAGGTAAGGTACCTGAAGATAAAGTACCACTGCAGCAATGTAAAGTAGCCCTGCGTGCAAGAGCTTAATAAGTTAAAGAACAGAAGTATCAGCAAAATGTACTTCAAGTTGGCTTTTCCTACGTTTTTATTGATCAGTTTTCTTTTTTCCCCTCAAATCAGGAGTGCCTAGAATTCTTCAACATTCCTGAGGCCAGATCTGCACACTACTTCCTCATGGACAAACGATGGAACCTCATCCATTATAGCAAGGTACTGTAGATACAAACGTATATTACTATGTGAAACATGTGCATCCCAATATTCAAAGGGATTAGGGCACTTTCTGGAATATTTTAATACTTTTTGTCTCTTCTGCAATACAATATTGCTTCTTACCTCCTCCAGACATATGTGAGAGATATCTACCCCTTTCGAAGATCAGTCTCTCCCCAGCTTAACCTGGTCCACATGCTGCCTGAGAAAGGACAAGAGCTGATCCAGAAACAGGTGTGAACGATTACAAATTCTCCACTTTGTAAAATGCATCAAATCAACACCAAATAGAAATAGAGTGGAGACATGGTAAAAACATGTCAAACTTGTTTCTTTTTCCCATCTGGGTTCGTCTTGCAGGTGTTTTCCCGTAAACTAGAAGAAGTTGGACGTGTCCTCTTCCTCATCTCGCTCACTCAAAACATGCCCGCCGTGCACAAGCAATCCCACGTCTCCCTGCTGCAGGAAGACCTCCTTCGCCTGCCGTCCTTCCCGCGGACCGCCATCGACGCAGAGTTCTCGCTGGCCACCGAGCCTCAAGGTTAGGCCGCGTCATTCTGCGTGTGAATAAAATTCTCCTCAGGTTATACACTTTTTGAAACATTAATCCCGTGCCCTCCCCCCTCGCCTTTCCCAAGGCAAGGAGCTGTTTGGGCTGGACACCCTCCACAAGGTGCTGTGGATCAAGCTGCTGGAGGAGATGTTTCTGGGCATGCCCAGCGAGTACCCGTGGGGCGACGAGATGATGCTGTTCCTCAACGTCTTCAACGGGGCGCTGCTGCTGCACCCCGAGGACAGCGCCCTCCTCAGGCAGTACACCGCCACCGCCATCAACACCGCTGTGCACTTCAACCATCTCTTCTCCCTGAGCGGTTACCAGTGGATTCTGCCGACCATGCTGCAGGTGAGGAGATGCCTACTGGTTCAATCGCGGTTGTTGAAGGCGGAGAGACAGAATAACTGTATAACTTGCATTGCCCACACACCCAAAAGCAAACAAAACACATTTAAATACGTTCCACTGGTCTAATTTCACACCATTGTATGATACCTTTCCTAAAAGTGTGTCCTCCTTGTGTTTATGAAAGGTGTATGCCGACTACGAGAGCGACCCTTTACTGAGGCGGGGCATCGAGTTCTGCTGCCGGCAGTTCTACATCCTCCACCGCAAACCCTTCGTCCTGCAGCTGTTTGCAAGCGTGGCTCCACTGCTGGAATTCACAGTGAGACTGCACACACACACACACACACACACACACACACACACACACACACACACACACACACACACAGACACACACAGTGTATATTCCAACCAATGTGATACTTAATAAACGCAGCGCCGTCTGTCTTTACTTGCAATTCCAGACCAGCACCAGTACTGGTCTTTCTAAAGGAGTGTCCGCTCAGTGTCTGTTTGACCTGCTGATCTCTCTGGAGGGGGAGACCAAGGACGCGCTAGACGCTCTGGAGCTTGTTAAGGCTGAGAAGCCTCTACGCTCTTTAGGTGAACTGTCCCTTATACATACACGTTGTGGCATTTTATCCAAGCGAAGCCTTCATCATCGTCCTGCTAATACAAATAAGAAGACAAATGGAGGACTGTCTTATTTGTTGCAGATTTTTGCTATGGGAATGAGGACCTGGCCTTTTCGGTCAGTGATTCCATCAAGCTGTGTGTCACCGTGGCTGCCTACGCCCCGGAATCCTTCAGGAGGTATAGAAACACATCAAAGAGGCGTCAAGGACACTCCCTCCCATCTTCTATCTTCTGTTTTTTCTGTACGCTAATGATCTGTCTGGATGTCTCCAGTCTGCAGATGCTGATGGTGCTGGAGGCCTTGGTCCCGTGCCACCTCCAGAAGCTGAAGATCAACACGGTTACGATGGAGTCGGCCTCAGCTGCCAGGGATGAGATTGCAGCCATCGCTGCCTTGGCCACATCCCTGCAGGCCCTCCTCTACAGCTCAGAGACCCTCACAAGGTCCGACTCTCCCCCCATGCAACCAATAAAACAACAAAACAAGTCTGTTTTACAGATGTAATGTCCTTTGAGCTGCTCACAATGCTCATAACTTTATCCACAGGCCCATGACAGCCCCCCAGATGTCCCGCTCTGACCAGGGCCATAAAGGAGGCACTACAGCTAACCACGCCATGTCGGGAGGGGTCAACACCCGGTCAGGACTTTGAATGACTCAACCTTGTGACAGTCCCGAGTGTAGGTGGCTAGGGTTCAACACTGACCTGCCCTCTGTGTGCACGTGCTCAGGGACAACCTGCACCTGCTGGAGGAAGGCCAGGGCATGCCGAGGGAGGAGCTGGATGAGCGCATCGCCAGGGAAGAGTTCCGCCGGCCCAGGGAGTCGCTGTTGAACATTTGCACCGAGTTTTACAAACATTGCGGGCCGCGACTCAAAATCCTGCAGAACGTGGCCGGGGAGCCGCGGGTCACGGCTCTGGAGCTGCTGGACATCAAGTCCCACATGAGGTGATGAGGTTTGCTCAAGAAGGAAGTCGGAATCCTTGTGATAAAGGTTGTTGTTTTCCTAGAAGTTGCTCGATTGAGGGGTGACTTATTCGTGTGGATTTTAGAACTAAGCTGCTGCTGCAGGATTTTTCTTCCATGCAATTTTACACGATTGACAGAAATTTCTTAGGTCATTCATTGGCTCCATATCACTGCTGAGGTACGCTGTGTGTTTCCCAGGCTGGCAGAGATCGCCCACGCCCTGCTGAAGTTGGCGCCCTACGACACCCTGACCATGGAGAGCCGCGGGTTGCGGCGCTACATCATGGAGATGCTGCCCATCACCGACTGGTCGTCCGAGGCCGTCCGCCCCGCCCTCATCCTCATCCTCAAGAGGCTGGACCGCATGTTCAACAAGATCCACAAGATGCCTACGCTCAGGTGCGCTCGCCCACAGGCATTGTGCACCAGGTCTGTTGAACACCCCTCTTCTCTCTCCGTCTCCCTGTGAGTGTATCGTGCTGTGCCGGTACCGTGGTGTGTACACTAGATAGACGGCTTCGTGGCACTGTTCTCTGTAACGCTGCCTTGGCGGGTGCTGTACCGTAAGTGCTGCTTTTGCGTGTTTTCATGCGGGTACCTGTGGGAGTGAGAGGAGTTCGATGCATTCCTGGGTGCGTGAGGAGGGAAGAGAATGGATCAATGGATGCGTCCCCTCTGAGCCAGAGAAGGGTCCTGTGTCATGCGTGATGATGCAGATTTTTATTATTAGACTGTCTTCTGTGGAAATAATCACGCTCATTAATAATAATGGTAATAAACCATGTACCGCAGGTTACATACATAATGTAGAATTAATTTAATTTAAACAATAGAAATTTAATTAACATTTAAGGAACTAAACAAATAATTTTAGAAATTAACATTTCAGTAAGAGTAAATAAAACTAAGAATGTAAACACCGGACTGAAAAAAGTATTCCAACTTTTCACATTCTAATGCTAGTATAGAAGGTGGGCCGAAGAAAATGTTGTAAAATGTTCCAGCTCTTGTACAAATACAGCCACAGTTTGGCGAAAACAACAACACCTGCCCTCAGACCGAGCCCCGCTGGCTCAGAGGGAGCACCTGTTCCAGATGTGTGTACCACACCTGGATCTGTCTCTGCACTGTTCAGCTGGCTATGTCTGTGGGCTTTGCACTCTTTGTTGTCAGTATGTTCTTTACCGCAGTCATTAGGGTGATGATTATAAGGAGGGAAATGTTAAGAGAGTGGTAAGTGTTTCATGTTAATGCTCTTTTTCTCTGCTTCACATTTACTATCATGCCACATTCGAGTCATTTCAAATGACCGAAACATCGTGAATTGATCGCACGTGACACGAATGTGGCATTTGTGCTTCTGTCTATGGTTAAATTCATAAAAAATATGCTTTATTCGGGTGCGGGGTGGTGTTGTATGGGTGGGTGTTCTCCAGGAGACAGGTGGAGTGGGAGGCGGCCAGCAGCCTGATCGAGGGGATCTGCCTGACCCTGCAGCGACAGCCAATCATCTCCTTCCTCCCGCACCTTCGCTCGCTGATCAACGTCTGCGTCAACCTGGTACGGGAAACACTCTGAGGCGACCGTGCACAGATCCTTCCAAAATCGAGGTCTGAGCGGCGCCGTTTCTTTGTGTGCTGTCAGGTGATGGGTGTGGTCGGTCCTTCCAGCGTGGCAGACGGGCTCCCTCTCCTCCACCTGAGCCCCTACCTCTCCCCCCCGCTGCCCTTCAGCACAGCAGTGGTGCGGCTGGTCGCGCTGCAGATCCAGGTGGGCAGTGCGGCTCTTCCATTGGACGCTGAGCCATCGGCAGCACTAATGTTTTCTGATTATTGTTTTTTTTTGTCTTCGTCCCAGGCATTGAAGGAGGACTTTCCTCTCAGCCATGTGATCTCGCCCTTCACCAATCAGGAGAGGCGGGAGGGCATGCTGCTCAACCTGCTCATTCCCTTTGTGCTCACTGTGGGCTCTGGAAGCAAAGGTAAAAGCTCAATATGTTTGCGTTACTGCTTTCCTGGTGGCACAGAACGAAGAAGAAGACAACTCCTCTCTCCCCCCTCGCAGACAGCCCCCACCTGGAGCAGCCGGAGATCTTCCTGCTCCTGCAGACGGTCATCAACATCCTGCTGCCTCCCCGGATCATCTCCACCTCCCGCACAAAGAACTTCATGCTGGACGCTTCCCCGGCTCACTGCTCCACCCCGGGCGACACGGGGAAGGATCTGCGCAGGGAGGGACTGGCGGAGTCCACCAGCCAGGCCGCGTATCTGGGTAGGAATCAAAAGCGACCGCATTTTTTCCGCTTGCTTTGGGCCTTGTTCCTCACCCCCCCCCCCCCCCCCCCCCCCCCACCCCTCCCTCTGTAGCTCTGAAGGTGGTGTTGGTCTGCTTCGAGCGCTCACTGGGAAACCAGTGGTACCGGCTCAGCTTGCAGGTGAAGGAGATGGCTCTGAGGAAAGTCGGCGGCTTGGCCTTCTGGGACTTCATTGACTTCATCGTGCGAACCCGCATTCCTATCTTTGTGCTGCTGAGGCCCTTCATACAGTGCAAGGTTACATCCTCCCCTTTGATTGTGCGTGCCCTTTCTGCGCTGCTTGCCTTCTTCCTCTTCCTCACCGGTCCGCGTGCGCTCGTCTACCCCTCAGCTGTTGACGCAGCCCGCCGACTCCCAGGAGGAGATCACGGCCCGTCACCACATCGCCGACCAGCTGGAGCGACGGTTCATCCCGCGGCCCCTATGCAAGAGCTCCCTGTTTGCCGAGTTCAACAATGAGCTGAAGATCCTCAAGGAGGCCGTGCACAGCGGCTCCGGTCAGACACCCAAGAACCAACCGACATTTCTTGAATTCCTTTTTGAAAGTTGCTGAAAACAGTACATTGATTCCCCCGAATTGTCTCATTCCTTTTTTTGCCTTTGTTGGTGCTTGACGCCGCCCACCTTCCGCCCAAGCAGCTTACCAGGGCAAGACGTCCATCAGCACGGTGGGCACCTCCACGTCGGCGTATCGCCTGAGTTTGGCCACAATGTCGCGCTCCAACACCGGCACCGGCACCGTGTGGGAGCAGGAGAGCCAGCCGTCGCGCCAACCCTCCCAAGACACACTCAGCCGCACGGACGAGGACGACGAAGAGAGTCAGAGACGTTACCCGCTTCTTCCTCATGACATCCGCCGGAGGTGGGGGGGGGTCATTTGAAACTGAACTCAGCGCGTCCGTCTTTTCTCTCTCCCAGATGACTCCATGAGCATCCCCAGCGTGGTGAGCGAGCACGAGGCCTTTCTGCCCCGGATGATGGCGCAGCGCCGGTTCTCCAGCCACGCTACCGGCTCCGCGGCCTCGCAGCCCGAGGTTCCGCGCGCCACCATGCTGCCCAGCCACAGGTAGCCCGTAGCGACGCGTTATTGATGAATTGCACATCGAAAAAGGATCAACCAGTCATATCCCACAGCGCCACAGCCATTCTTTCTGTGTATATCTCTGTTGATCTATGATGTTTCTGTTCAACAGTCTCAGAATGTGAAGTAGCTCAGCCTCTGTATCTCGGTAAGGTCCGCTGTGGTCAGAGCTCCGGCTTCCCACCACGCTGTCCGGCCTCAGGGCCTCGGGTGGTAACGGATCTCCACTGCACTCCTTAAACTCCCGCTCTCCCCTCCCCCCACCCCCCTCCGCCCTCCCTTTTTACAGTGAACCCAATGTGCTAGATGAGTCCCAGGGCCTTCTGCAGGAGGGTAACCTCTCTAGGTACAGTGGCCCTCTCTCTGTGTCTGTCCCGTCCTTACATCTGTCCGCCAGTGGGAGGGGCATCGCCTCGGGACGGCCGCCTCTAGAGGCCGCCTCGCCGTTGATCACTCATCATCATCCAATCAAATCGCCTTGGCCCGCCACACCTATCCCCCGCCCACTTACCTGTCTCTAGCTCTCTCTGTGTGGGACCAGTGTGCCTTGTCTCCGCCCACCCCCTCCTCCCTACTTCCTCTTGAGCACCAAACTGACCCTCATCTTCTTGGCTCATCTCCTGCGTCATCTTAACCAAGCCCCCTATCAACTGAAGAGGGTCCCCCCCCCCCCGCCCCAGGGGGCCAGGGAGCGCGTCGTCCGTTCCCCCAGTGTTAGCTGTGGGTCTTTACAGTCAATGTGCCATCAGTGAAGTCAGCCTCCGTCCCATCGGTGCCGTGGTGTTTCATGCTGTCTACGTGTCTATCAGGCTTCTCGCTGATCACATTGGGCGTCCCACTGCGGATACCAATCTGTAGGGGCAAGAGGGAACTGGGGTGGCAACTATGATATAAGAACACTGGTTTTCTTTGTCTGGGTTTTTTCCAATTTTCCTTTTTAGACCCGCAAAAATCTGACTTCAGCCCAAATCTCATTTGATTTAACCGTGTCTCACTTGAGGAGAAGGGAAATTTGAAATGTGTGAGCGTTGCTACTCCAGCCCCTACTATCCCTTGTTGTGTTGTCACAGTATCAGTCATGCCAGCACTATGATTGGCTGTCTTGTGACTTGTTGTGTTGTGAGTGAACGGGTAGAGGAGCGGCAACATCTTATCATGGTCAAAGAAAACGAGCTCAGCTGGGAAGTGGTGGCCTTTTGTTGTCTTTACGTGGGTGTAATTATGTGTGTGTGTGTGTGTGTGTGTGTGTGTGTGTGTGTGTGTGTGTGTGTCTGTGTGTGCGCACACGGGTGTCTGATTGATTGTAACAGGGTTGCCAGTGTGCAGAGTGAACCGGGCCCACAGAACCTTCTGCTCCAGCCTCCTCTAGGAAGAAAGAGAGGCCTCAGACAGGTGTGCTCATTAACGGTTTCATTTTGAAGGACATGATGCAAAGCATGTGGGCAGTACTGAACTAGAGGAGGAAAGAATGTGATTGATGGAATTATTTTGTGCATATTTATACGTAGTGGGGAAGAATCTCATGTACCCTAAAGCTGCCATTTAAGGAAATAATTTACCACATATCGAACCTTCAAAACTTGACTCTACAAGAGTCAGTAAATCAAATAACGGTTTCAATTTGAATTAACTCGTCAATATCTTTTCTTTACCAACAAATGGACAAATGCATACACATGCATACGCCGGATGTGTCGAGAGGATTTCAATGCATTTGCGACATGGCTGATTCATGTAATTCATTCTGCAGCTGCGTCGCCCCCTGCTGTCCATTCCAAAGAATGAACCCCGTGGTCGATCCGGAGGGAGGCTCTCCACTACGCGCAGGGGCATCCAGCCCAAGAACAAACCACTGGGTAAAAGCACACCTGCCTATGTGTGTGTGTCTGTGTGTGAGGATATGTTTGTTGTGTAATTTTGTCAAGCAGAATGAAAGCAGCCAGACCTTCCCTGCACTTCAGATCATCACACAAGAAGTCAAATGTAGACGGTTAAATAAAAACAAATACTTGAAGCATAAAGATCCACCCAGATGCGATGTTTAATGTCTGTGTGCTGTCTTGAACTGCCCCCGTCCTCCCCCTTCACAAACCACCGTCTTTGTTCCAATGCTGTTTGTTTGTCCCACCTGTCACCAGACTGACTCTTCTCACTCTGTTCTGTCTCATGCCTTATGTTTCGAAATAAAGAAACGTTGTTGGACTGTGAAGGTGAGACACAAACCTTAACCCTTGCTCTCCACCCTGCAACGGCCCGCCCTCCCCCTTCTTTTTTGTGCAACCTCGCCCCAGCGGGGCGCTCTGCATGTCTGTCTTGCATCCCCTCCCAGTCCTCGCCTACCCTTCCCGCTCCATCTCTGCCTCCACCATGTGACGCTGCTGCTGCCGTTTTTTCTGACCGCGTGCTCGCGCCTGTGTGCCCGCAGCGCACGGAGACCAAAAGCGGTCCGTCACCTTCACGGAGAACCAAGGCCCGGCGACCGCCGGCTCGACGGAGCCCGCAGCGGAGGCCAGGAAGGCCAGTCCGGCCCCCTCCAAGTCCCCGACCCCGGAAGCGCCCTCCGTCTCCTTGGCAACGGTGAAGGCCGACCTGCACAGCCCCGCTGAGACGCAGGTAGGACTGGAGCAAGGGGGTTGAAGGAGGGGAGGACGGGGAGGTCAATATGCAAAAAACACAACGTTTTATTCTCCCCAGGTTGCTCCCGCCGTAAGCAGCAAGGAGAAGCGCGAGCAGTGGGGCCTCCGCAGCAGCCTCTCCCCCCCCCACTCCATCTCCCGCCCCTCCACCCCGACACACCCGTCCCGGACCTGCTCCCCGCTGCCCCTCTCCCGGACCTGCTCCCCTCTCGCCTTGACCCGCACCTCCTCTCCTCTCCCGCCGCCGCTGCCGGTGCTGGGCACGACCCCGGCGCCCGGCCCCCCGCCGGCACCGCCTCTGCCGCCGACACCTCTCCTGCCCCCGCCGCCCCCGGGGCCCGCCCGTGTCCGAGAGAGCCCCGGCGACGAGGACACGGCGGCGCTGCTGCCGCGCGGCGACACGCTGCTGCAGCTGAGCGAGGACGACGGCACGGAGAACCCCCTCCTCAGGCCGCTGCTGTCCCACCCCTCCCCCCGCCGCCGCCCCCTCCCCTTCTCCCCGGTCGACCTGGACCTGGACGAGTCGCACGTCTGAGAGGGGGGGTGGGCGAGGGGCGTAGTGTATTTTTCTAAGCCATGAAGATGCCACAGGGAGGCGGCGCTGCAGACCTTTGACACGCGAGGAAGCGCCGTAGTGCGGAAGGCGGGGACGTGCAGGGAAGTGAGACCCCTCCTCAAGGTTTTCTATCGAGTCTGTAGCCAGAATGACAAAAAAAAGCCATCTTTGTTTTGCCCTAAAACAGAACTGCCCTCCCCTTGTCATAGTTGTTTAGTTTTTAACAAAGGACCCCCCCCCACCCCCCTGTAGGACTGTTATTTGATCCTTTACGCCTTGAATATCAACATAATCGTCCTGTCTCGGTTCTCTTGGCGACACGGCCTGCAGGTTGAATGTATGTTTTAGCAGCACTCTACCTGCTTGACTCCTTCGTCATAGCAACGGGAAGTCACGCTGTGTTAAGTCGACTTATTCCAAGATGGAAGGTTTATTTTTAAGTGTAATTCCATTTGAATGGTTATATTACGGAGATCTATATAAATTGATAAAAGGAAATATTAACATAAAAGATCAATAAAGGAGGGCAATTCAAAACTTGTATAGACGGTGAAAGTAACTATAAGAGCCTTTTAAAGCGGTGGGGCTTTATATTATATAAAGAAAATATACGGAAAATATTCAATACAGTATTTTAAAAATTCTATCTAATATGTTAGAAATTTTTTTTTACTCTTCTGGAAAGCCTCTATTGCGCAAAGTCCTGTTGTTTCATAACGTCAACCATAATTTCATTTAATTCCTCTACTGTGCATTGTGCCGCTTACCGTCTCAATAGGATATTTTATTAGTGAACAAAGACCTTTGTGTTGATCAGCTTCAAGTATCGTCTCTGGAGAGAGAAGAGTTGTGCTGGTGGGACACTGCAGGTTGTGTGTTTTTTGTGTGCGTCTGTGACATCGTCTTAGGCTCACCACAGTGTTACCTGGTTGTTTATTCCATGCCTTAACACTATGGCTATTTACATGTCTGTTTATTGTGTCTGCTTAAACCCTCGTACCTCCTAAATGTCCACTTTTAAGGGATCATGTCGTTTTTGGACATGTGGTGAGATCCAATAATAATAATAATCTTAATGTGTATTTGAAACGTTGCGATATCACGCTGCTTGACTGTCGTCACTAGAAAAAACAATATTGTAATGATAATCTCATTAACATGTGCCATAAGTCACGTCAACGCACACACTGTTTTTTGACGTTAATGCCGAGAAAATATTGCATCCTCATTGGAGGCGTCTTCATGCAGTTTACGCAACAAATATTCAAGGTGTCTTCTTGATAAAATGCACATATTACTCTGTTTCTACCTAATTTAAGACGCAAATATTTGACATTTCGATAAAGGAAATGAAGTGAGATAATGTTTGTGTTATTTATTCTTGTCCTGTTCTGATTCCGTGTCAACCTAAGCAATGATCGTTTTCACAAATCCATTAAAAATGGTTGTAGGTCTTTAAAGAAGTACCGGTACAAAGACGCTTAAGCGTTTTTTGTTGGAGAGCCTTTGAACTGTTGAATCCGACTTCTCTTTAAATGTAATGTGTCTGTCAAATTATGTCTTCTTTGTGCAAAGTTAGAACTACAGTATATCAGAATATTTCTGGAATATCCAAATAAATTATTATTGTTTACAATCTATTTCAGCGTCCTGTCTGTTTCTAACCATTAAGCAGTCATTGAAAGTTCATGCTAACATTGTGAATACCTTTAATGATTTCACACTAAATGATTATTTCCCATGTGATGATTGTAAGTAGTCTAAAGAGGACTATAATGGTTTTAGGCATTAATAACTCTGCTAGATAAGCAACCGGTCAGGCTCAGGTTTTAATTTTTTTAGCCCAGGAACAACAGTAATGATGGGATTTTCTGTGGGGAAATCTACACATGTCAAAAATAATAATCAACAATTAATTAATTAGACCTAATTGACACACATAATAAATATTTAAGTGACCATATAATATTGCCAATAAAATCATATCATGTGGTATTTCCCGAATGGGCCCCTCGTGGGGCAATGACGTCACTATTTAGCTCAGGGTGACGAGCGGCCCTGATGACGCGTCCAAGATGGCCGCCAGGCCCCTGAGCTGTAACTTCCGCTGCCCCACTGTTCGTGACGATGGAGACCCGATGAAAGAAAGGAGACTGACTGGTGAGTCATGATGTGGACTGAGGGCTGAAGGGCGACAATACGACAAAACCACCACAAACAAACAAATAGAAACACTTGTCGCGGCGTCCATTGCTAAGTGGGCTAACATTAGCTCACGGCTAACTGGTGCTAACGTCTGTGCGCGCGGTTCTTTCGCTGATTTCTAGCGGTCAAATTAACCCGATTCATAAGCGTCCTGTTTGGCTTCGGTTAATAATACCGATTGTAAACAATGAAACGTGACAATCAACAAAAGGGAACGAAAAAGATGGTGGCCATGTGCTATTGTACTTTATATTTACATCTAGTGCTAATTTCCTGTTATATCATCAAATGATTAACTGATTGTTGATAATATCGTTCCATTTATTTACAATCAAAAGGTTGGACCCATTTGTTGTCTAGCCGCATGTTTGCTTGTTTTACAACATCATGTTTATCTAGTTTGGAGTTGGCGTTTCTATCCATCCTTAAAGAGCTGCATTTCCTTATGATGAACACTAGGGGGCGCCCTCCATCTATCACATGGGATAGTGCTGGTGTCTCAGAAAAGATGGTGTTTTTGTATTTGAATGATTGTGTGACTTCCAAGTGTTGTTTTGCTTCTTTTTGAATCCTCCAGAAAATGTTGGAGGAGCAGCTGGAGAAGAACAAGGCTGAAGACAAGCAGAAGACAGAGGACGAAATGAACAGAGTAAGGAATCCTAAGTGATTGAAAAGTATTGATGATGATGTTTTCTGATTTGTATTTACAGTAGATGGGTCAGAGCTACACCATCCATATAATTACAGTATGTATCGGGACCTTTTGAAAACGTGACGTAAATGTAGTTGAACGTGGTCACTTAACTCCATCATGTGTATCACCAGACACATCGTAATAATATGATCAGATTGTAGGTGTAAGATCCGATATCCCTACCTGTGCTTTGGGTACAAGGTTTTGATTGGTCCTGCACTAAAGCTGATGTAAAATGTCTCTTTTGAAATAGGACGGAGCCTCTTGAAGCTTGTGTCTAAATGTCTCTGTTTTTTGTGCAGACTGCTGAATGAGCAGAGACTTGAAGGTCTTGGAGAAGACGAGGAGGACGGAGCGAACATTTGGTAAGTGTCAACTCAATAATTGATTCATGATTTTTTAGTAGTTATTAAAAATAGGACTAAACAGTCATTTATATCATACTGCTTTATAACAATGATAGTGTTAATAAGAACTTTAAAGTAAAATATTTAATATAAATCTTCAGTCGTATAGTATTTAATATCATATCATGAAAAAGTAGTTGAAAAGATTACTCAAATTGTAGTATGCAACAAGGAAATACAAAATATAGTGTCATGTAAAAACCATGCTGTGGTATGCCGTTAAAAAGTAATCAAAATCATATATTAGGACGTAAAAAGTGCAGATTACGCAGTATGCTGTAAAAAAAAAATTAAGAAAAGTCATAGTGTGCCAAAAAAGTTATTGTATAATGTGACATAAGCCTTAAAATAAATGATGTAGTAAGCCAAAGAAATATCAAATCATAGTATAACAAACATCATAAAAGAAGGTATAGTATGTTGTAAAAAAAGTTATAATAAAACATGTCAAGAAATAGTATATTATGTCATAACATCATTGTATAGTATGTCATGAAAATGCTTTTAAAAATGTGATATTTGATTAAAGTCAAGAATATTTTAGGATGTTTTTTTGGGAAAAGTAGGAAATGATTATACTATAGCTTAATAAACTCATAAAAAGTGTACAATATTTCATAAAGTCTTTAAAAATAGGATAACTAACTATATTACTTACTAAGTCTTTAAAAAAGTCATATGATAGTATGTCCTTAATAAGTATAGAAATATATGATATAGTAAGCCATAAACAATTTTAGAAATGTCACAATATGGTATTTCATTAAAAAAAATATCATTGTAAGAGTAATCAGAATCAGAAATAATATAGCATGATGTAAAAAAAGTTAGGAAAATGTACACAAATAGGTTTTTGAATACATCATGGAAAAATAAATTGCGTTGTGTGCTAATTGAATTAATTGAATAGCATGTCTAAAGTAAAAAACCAAACAAATACAAGTATCTGAATTTGATGTATTTGTTGTAGTATTCATTTGAGTATCTGAATTTGGTGTATTTGTTGTAGTATTCATTCAAGTGTGTGAATTTGATGCATTTTCTAATGTTGTGCTTCTCTTCTTTTCTCCACACGAGGGCGCAGTTTCCAGACCTGAGGACGGCAGGTTTCTTCTTCTGCTCTGCGGTTACTCTGAGAAGTAACTTTGACAGTTTGGGGGTGGTTCAGCTTTTGTAAAATGTTTGCTGTGCAGCTGAATTTTAATAAAGCATAATGTAGCATAACCCCCTGCGTGTGTCTCATTGAAAGCCCGGGAGGAGACGGACGTCTCTACTCTACCGGGGCGATGCACACTGATGATCCCACAGCGGTGGGAATTGAACCCGGGTCTGACGCCACCCAAACCGGGGACAGCGCAACCACGCCACCATGTCATTCACCCTTAATCATGTTTGTTTGTTGCCTTTGACTTCTTCATGTGACTGAACAACCTCAAAAATCACCCACCTGCAAAAGGCTTGAACCCACGACCTCATGCTCACAGGGCAGTCGTCTTCACCTGGAGCTATTTGCTCAGACACATTTGTCTGCTTCATTAAATACTTGTCTTGTTCACTTTGGGTGTTGAATCTTAAAACAAACCACAGCACACAAGAACCGAACCCACAACCTTCTGCATGTAAAGCGTTCTCTCATCACGGTGAGCTAACTGATCTGATCCCACTGCAGGTTTCATTGTATATTTGTCTCCTTTGTTTGGGCTCTTGGCTCTAAAACCTCTCCATAAGGGATCTCAACCCAAAACCTCGGGACTCCTTACTAGTCATTTCACCCTCTGATTTTTTTCCACCTGCTTGGGCTTTACAAGATCCACTCAAATGGCTCAATTATTGAGAACGTTTCAAGATGTCACATTGGGAGACAGACCTTAACGGTCACCATGCCCCGGGATCGAACCCATGACCTCCAGCCTCTGGATGAGTCCTCTTCCACGCTGAGCCATCACATCTGAGCCGCTGACTTGTTGCAACGTAACAAATAGTTCTGCAAAAACCAAATCAAACGGTTCATATTATGAATCATTAAGAGTTCTGGTGGAATTGTAGCAGACCTTCCTGAGCCACATTTGGGAATCGATCCTTTCTCCTCAGGGTGCCGTGTGTCAGTTCTCGTCAGCTCCTCATCTGGGTGAGCTAATCCCTGAGGGGGAAACTCGCCCATTTCTTCTGGTATTTGTTCTCCACTCTGCTGAGGAGGAACCTCAGAGGATCCTCAGGATGGATCCTCTCACTTCTCTCAGGCATCAGCGCACAGACTGTGTTGAGATCATGTGCATGTGTGGGTTCTTTTCACACACTATGACTATTTTTTTAATCAAGTTTTAATTTTTAATTAAGACATTTGAGACAATTGTTATCCCCGCCCTGCTAAATTCTGATTTTGTTAGATTTTTTTGTTAAAACACTAATATTAGAGAACATCACCTTCCAAAAGAACTGATAAAGAAAAACAAAAACACTACGAGTATATTTATCATTTAGCTGAGGCTTTTATCAAAGCAACAAGTGCATTCAATAACGAGGGTACAGAACCAGAACAAAAAGCCAAACTACAACAGTGCTTTGTAAGGAAGTGCTAACAAAGTGCTGATTCGTCCTGGTGTGGTCGGTGCAGGTGTGTTTTCAGTTTCAGAGCCTGAGACACGCGTTCCTGAGAGGTGGAAATAAGGATCTGGTGGTTCACTGTGTCAGATCCTGCAGAGATATGTAGAAGGACAAAGACAAGGACGAGGACAGAGGACAGAGAGGCTACTTTGTCGTTGTGGAGTTGCCTAGCGACAGCAGTCTGTTTTTTTATGCCGTTCCATATGTTAGCAGAATTTTCCTCGACACTGAAGTGAAATCATTGAACAGAGCATTTTTTAAATGCTTGCAAGCATGTAGCAGAGTTAACACAAGTGATGCATCAAGTCTCCTGAAAGGAGTCCTCCTTTGGCTTTGGATGATTTAGTTTTAGGAGCCACCACTGCGCTCTTTCACATCCCAGAGAGACAGAGAGCATTGTTATCCATGATTGAAGGAGATGAAGAGAAACCCTTGTTGACTTGATCAGCTCTCCTAAATGTTGACTCATAAATACTCAAGATGAGTTCCTGGGACACTGTCCTCATCTTGAATTGATTGAGTTATCAAAACTGACCTGTTTAAAACAGCAGACCGTGTCCCAGTTCGAGAGGTCAGAGACCTTCTCTTCACTCACTCTGAACCTTAGTTGAATTTTCCCACCACCATACTATTATTGTTTTGACTGGTTGACTACCAAACTATACGTTTTTCCAACAATCTATACTATGACAATGCTTCAATCATTTTAGACATTTTTAAGGAATATGAGATATGAGTTGAAAAAGTGAAAACCAAATGGAATCATGCAAGAACATGATGTTCAACAGACAAAACCAAAAATATATTTCATTATTTAATTGTATTCATATTATAGTGCGTGAAAAACCCACACATGCACATGATCTCAATGCAGTCTGTGCGCTGATGCCTGAGAGAAGTGAGAGGATCCATCCTGAGGATCCTCTGAGGTTCCTCCTCAGCAGAGTGGAGAACAAATACCAGAAGAAATGGGCGAGTTTCCCCCTCAGGGATTAGCTCACCCAGATGAGGAGCTGACGAGAACTGACACACGGCACCCTGAGGAGAAAGGATCGATTCCCAAATGTGGCTCAGGAAGGTCTGCTACAATTCCACCAGAACTCTTAATGATTCATAATATGAACCGTTTGATTTGGTTTTTGCAGAACTATTTGTTACGTTGCAACAAGTCAGCGGCTCAGATGTGATGGCTCAGCGTGGAAGAGGACTCATCCAGAGGCTGGAGGTCATGGGTTCGATCCCGGGGCATGGTGACCGTTAAGGTCTGTCTCCCAATGTGACATCTTGAAACGTTCTCAATAATTGAGCCATTTGAGTGGATCTTGTAAAGCCCAAGCAGGTGGAAAAAAATCAGAGGGTGAAATGACTAGTAAGGAGTCCCGAGGTTTTGGGTTGAGATCCCTTATGGAGAGGTTTTAGAGCCAAGAGCCCAAACAAAGGAGACAAATATACAATGAAACCTGCAGTGGGATCAGATCAGTTAGCTCACCGTGATGAGAGAACGCTTTACATGCAGAAGGTTGTGGGTTCGGTTCTTGTGTGCTGTGGTTTGTTTTAAGATTCAACACCCAAAGTGAACAAGACAAGTATTTAATGAAGCAGACAAATGTGTCTGAACAAATAGCTCCAGGTGAAGACGACTGCCCCGTGAGCATGAGGTCGTGGGTTCAAGCCTTTTGCAGGTGGGTGATTTTTGAGGTTGTTCAGTCACATGAAGAAGTCAAAGGCAACAAACAAACATGATTAAGGGTGAATGACATGGTGGCGTGGTTGCGCTGTCCCCGGTTTGGGTGGCGTCAGACCCGGGTTCAATTCCCACCGCTGTGGGATCATCAGTGTGCATCGCCCCGGTAGAGTAGAGACGTCCGTCTCCTCCCGGGCTTTCAATGAGACACACGCAGGGGGTTATGCTACATTATGCTTTATTAAAATTCAGCTGCACAGCAAACATTTTACAAAAGCTGAACCACCCCCAAACTGTCAAAGTTACTTCTCAGAGTAACCGCAGAGCAGAAGAAGAAACCTGCCGTCCTCAGGTCTGGAAACTGCGCCCTCGTGTGGAGAAAAGAAGAGAAGCACAACATTAGAAAATGCATCAAATTCACACACTTGAATGAATACTACAACAAATACACCAAATTCAGATACTCAAATGAATACTACAACAAATACATCAAATTCAGATACTTGTATTTGTTTGGTTTTTTACTTTAGACATGCTATTCAATTAATTCAATTAGCACACAACGCAATTTATTTTTCCATGATGTATTCAAAAACCTATTTGTGTACATTTTCCTAACTTTTTTTACATCATGCTATATTATTTCTGATTCTGATTACTCTTACAATGATATTTTTTTTAATGAAATACCATATTGTGACATTTCTAAAATTGTTTATGGCTTACTATATCATATATTTCTATACTTATTAAGGACATACTATCATATGACTTTTTTAAAGACTTAGTAAGTAATATAGTTAGTTATCCTATTTTTAAAGACTTTATGAAATATTGTACACTTTTTATGAGTTTATTAAGCTATAGTATAATCATTTCCTACTTTTCCCAAAAAAACATCCTAAAATATTCTTGACTTTAATCAAATATCACATTTTTAAAAGCATTTTCATGACATACTATACAATGATGTTATGACATAATATACTATTTCTTGACATGTTTTATTATAACTTTTTTTACAACATACTATACCTTCTTTTATGATGTTTGTTATACTATGATTTGATATTTCTTTGGCTTACTACATCATTTATTTTAAGGCTTATGTCACATTATACAATAACTTTTTTGGCACACTATGACTTTTCTTAATTTTTTTTTTACAGCATACTGCGTAATCTGCACTTTTTACGTCCTAATATATGATTTTGATTACTTTTTAACGGCATACCACAGCATGGTTTTTACATGACACTATATTTTGTATTTCCTTGTTGCATACTACAATTTGAGTAATCTTTTCAACTACTTTTTCATGATATGATATTAAATACTATACGACTGAAGATTTATATTAAATATTTTACTTTAAAGTTCTTATTAACACTATCATTGTTATAAAGCAGTATGATATAAATGACTGTTTAGTCCTATTTTTAATAACTACTAAAAAATCATGAATCAATTATTGAGTTGACACTTACCAAATGTTCGCTCCGTCCTCCTCGTCTTCTCCAAGACCTTCAAGTCTCTGCTCATTCAGCAGTCTGCACAAAAAACAGAGACATTTAGACACAAGCTTCAAGAGGCTCCGTCCTATTTCAAAAGAGACATTTTACATCAGCTTTAGTGCAGGACCAATCAAAACCTTGTACCCAAAGCACAGGTAGGGATATCGGATCTTACACCTACAATCTGATCATATTATTACGATGTGTCTGGTGATACACATGATGGAGTTAAGTGACCACGTTCAACTACATTTACGTCACGTTTTCAAAAGGTCCCGATACATACTGTAATTATATGGATGGTGTAGCTCTGACCCATCTACTGTAAATACAAATCAGAAAACATCATCATCAATACTTTTCAATCACTTAGGATTCCTTACTCTGTTCATTTCGTCCTCTGTCTTCTGCTTGTCTTGAGCCTTGTTCTTCTCCAGCTGCTCCTCCAACATTTTCTGGAGGATTCAAAAAGAAGCAAAACAACACTTGGAAGTCACACAATCATTCAAATACAAAAACACCATCTTTTCTGAGACACCAGCACTATCCCATGTGATAGATGGAGGGCGCCCCCTAGTGTTCATCATAAGGAAATGCAGCTCTTTAAGGATGGATAGAAACGCCAACTCCAAACTAGATAAACATGATGTTGTAAAACAAGCAAACATGCGGCTAGACAACAAATGGGTCCAACCTTTTGATTGTAAATAAATGGAACGATATTATCAACAATCAGTTAATCATTTGATGATATAACAGGAAATTAGCACTAGATGTAAATATAAAGTACAATAGCACATGGCCACCATCTTTTTCGTTCCCTTTTGTTGATTGTCACGTTTCATTGTTTACAATCGGTATTATTAACCGAAGCCAAACAGGACGCTTATGAATCGGGTTAATTTGACCGCTAGAAATCAGCGAAAGAACCGCGCGCACAGACGTTAGCACCAGTTAGCCGTGAGCTAATGTTAGCCCACTTAGCAATGGACGCCGCGACAAGTGTTTCTATTTGTTTGTTTGTGGTGGTTTTGTCGTATTGTCGCCCTTCAGCCCTCAGTCCACATCATGACTCACCAGTCAGTCTCCTTTCTTTCATCGGGTCTCCGTCGTCACGAACAGTGGGGCAGCGGAAGTTACAGCTCAGGGGCCTGGCGGCCATCTTGGACGCGTCATCAGGGCAGCTCGTCAACCTGAGCTAAATAGTGACGTCATTTACAGCACCAGGGGCCCTATCGAGGAAATACCTTCATATGTAATGTAACGATATCACTCCCATCTGGTCAATTCATATTTAATAGTTTGATTGAAGATGTATTCTATCCCCCATCACATTCACTTTTCACACTCCACTGGACTCCATCTGCCCCAAACATTCACAAAAAAACAGATTTATGGTCTCTACGATGCTTGACTGCAGAATACAGATATTCTAACCCAAATCCTTAAGTAGCAACACTTTTGTCACGGACCAGGTTTGCTGACTTTAACAAAAGTGAGTTTTGTCATAGTGAAAACTTTGATTAGGAAACATCAGTCCAAACTAAATTAATTTCCTACATTTAATAACTACATTTCCATAACTAAATGTTGTATATTGCACATTATGACTGACTATGGTTTCAGCTCCTTGGTTCTAACTATATGGATCTTACCAATGCTTCGATTGAAATATTTACATTGACAACTTTGGATTTAGAGGCCACAAAGTTTAAGAATAAAAGATCAAATAATCATTGACACATGTTGGTTTTCCAACTACCTTTATTATATTTTTTGTGTTTTCTTTTGCTCTTAGTAATAACATAATAAACAACATCATGCCCTTGTGTAATACCAGTCAGTTTGCAATGCCAGTCTTCACTCAGAGTAACTTCTATCTACTAATTATCTTCACATTCACAAAAGTATTTTGCTTCCCTTTGTTCTGCAAAGCTTCAGAAGTCTTCTCATTTCATTAGAACACAGATTCTGTTGCTGCTTCCACCAGGTATCATTCAGGCTATGCAGGTTTAAAGAAGTGATTCAATATATATTTATAGTACCAGACCCTTAAAACCCTATTTGATTAGTTTTTCTATTCTATTTTTATATAATTTATTCCACTAGAGATTATGTTAAATTTCTAAATGGCGTAATCATTAGCAAGAAGAATTGACTATATAAAGAATGAATAAATACCATCATCCCAGGTGACCACATGAAGACCTGCCAGCATTGTTTCACAGCAGCAACATCTTCAAACATCTGTTGAAGAGCCGTGAGGTTAGAGGCTGGTTGTTGGAGCTTCTGTCAGGAATCAGCTGAGAAGACAAGCAGACATCACGGATGAGTCATGACTTCTACTTTGTCTCTGATGGAGGGCAAATTTGAAACATCTAAGAGTCACATGACATGACATTTATGCTCCTGAGAGGATGAACCCTCTGACCTTCGCTGTTGTTTACCTAGATTGAGATGGAAAGACACAGTCTGCCACACATTCATAGGAACAACACACTTTTTGAAGGCAACCAACTAGAGGAGGGCACCCACCGAAATCTCGGCCCCACAGGTGTGGCCGCTGTCGAAGCTGAACTCCACCATGTGGGTTTGTGGGTCCAGATGGCCTTTGCATTCGGGGTCATTGAGGTGGAGGACGGAGGAGTTGATGCGTCGGTCCTGCAGCAGACATTCAGCCAGAGTCAGAGTGGCAGAGTTCTGCGTGCAGACTGTCGGCTCGCCTGAAAGCCCAACAGCACAATCCTGTATCAAGTATCAGCATCTCACTGTGGAGGGGTTAGCATTGGACTATTAAGAGCTAGTTTCATCTATCACGGAGGCAAAGACACGTTCAGTTTTAGACTAGAAGAAGAAAAGAGAAACCCTGCACTTGCTGCGGCGTGTGAAGTCTGACTGTACCTAAAGCGTTGGTCGGGTTGAACTTGGAGGCAAACAAGGCCCGACAGAAGCAGCTGGCTTCACCGAGCCGATCTCCACAGAACTCGTGCTCACTGCAGTACTGGTCCAGACAGGAGACCTGAGGGACAGCAGCTACACAGACACATGGGCACAACAGGAAGTAAAATCCTTCAAGTCCTGTCATGTAGTCTCCATAAATACTCCACTGGTCCTGGAACAGTTCAAGTTTTTACTGGAAGATTGGACATGTGACGATCCATTCTACATTTAGTAAAAAGATGTATTAGACAACATCACCTGGTTATCGAGTCAGAAAAGGCTTCACATCACTAAAACAGAGCGTCAACACGAGGGAACAATACTACTGATGAAATAGATTTAAATGTAAATGTTTTAAATCAATATTGAACTTTAGACTGTTGCGGTTTACAGTGGTTTCTTTTGCAGGTCCACCTGTACTCACCTTGAAGTCCTCATCTCGTCTGCTGCTCCTCACCCAAAACCTTGTCTTTTTTCTCTGAGAACCAACAAAGGCGACCACACCACACCATCATTCATCGAAGCTGTCAGGATCTGGTTTAACTTATGAATCCTCAAGTCCTAAATTAAATCATTTATATACATATAACATACAAGTCAAGATACTTGTAAGACAAGGCTGACTTTTTCATCTCATTGAAGAAGGAATGTGACCCAGACAAAACTCTCCAGTATCTGCTTCCTTCATAATAAATGTAAATCCACCATCAAGAGAAAGTCCTTGAGGTGGATAGTTAAAAGTTAAAAGTGTTTGAAGGTCTTCCAACGCTCTTAGCTGGTTACCTCTGTCCAAGTTGGTTATTTCTGGCAAGGTAACCTTCCCCTTAAACACCCTGGTTTGGCACCACTTGCCTGCCAACAAAGTGTGTTCCAGCATCTTGAATTTGCCATCATTCTGCATTTGAATAAAAGGAGCATTATTTATTTTAATTTGAAGACTATATATATATATACTGTATATATAGTATGTATCTAGCAGAACAATTACCTGTTGGTCTGTCTGATCTTCGGTTGCAGTGCTGCTGGTTGGGAATGCTTCACTGAACATAAAGGGAATAAATCCTCACATTACGTAGGATATTCTTTTCTATAGAAGATGAAAATTTCAGTTGGCCCAAAAAACACAATCCCCATTTATTTATTATCAACCTTGGACATTTTTTTATTTATTCATCAATTAAATTGTCCCGAGGGGACTTTGCCCTTTATCACATAAACTGTTTACATATTTGCTGTGTCTGTATTTTGTTAATTGTTGTCATTGAAATCCATAGTATCTTTATTTAACACACACTCCCTTGCACCTAGTCCTTACAGACTAGGGATTTAGAAAAGACATCACAAAAAGTCGGTCTCTAAACTTCGCCTGCAGTAGCCTTCTTAAATAAAACAAGTGGTACAAAATGTACTAATTTAGCCCCCTTATTTTTGTCTTCATTTGAAACTAAAAAGTATAATTTCGAGCCTAGTATTGTGTCTCTGTGTGAATTCATCGCCTCGACTAGTGTTACCTATTCTGGAGACCCGGCACGATGCGCGCGTTGGTGGTCGGCCGCTGCGCATGCGTCATCAGGTCAGCTGATGGAGGTGAGCTATGTAGCGTCACGGCGGGATGACGCAGGGCAGTTTTTTTATTTTTATTTTTTAAATATATATATATTTTAAATATTGCCACATCAAAGCCCCGGCATCAACAACATAGAATTTAGAACAAGGTTTAATCGCAAACATAAACTTCCAATGCTTCATTCTGCAAAATTTGAATGGTGCGATTTTGCCGAAATGTCCACCCACGTGGGAGGGACGCAGTGAGAAGTACCCACGTTTGACCACTAGGTGTCAGGCTTCACCGGGGTTTCACTAGAGAAACCAACCAAAATCAACAAAACGACATTAATACTGCAGACAACTTTTGAAGGACTCTTTTATTTTGAAAAAGAAATGTTTTAAGTCACTTGTAGCTTTGCCTTAAACACAATCAAATCCAATTTCGTGTCTTTTTCTCTTTAATTCCACTTCTTTTTTTTTATAAATTAGAATGGTATATTACGCATGCAATACCGCATTAGCCGCTTAGGTTTTCATCTTTCACAGAAAAAAAACCAAACAACATAAAACACAAAAATCCCTTAGATGCCTGGATGCTGCTGCTCGGAAAGGGGCGGTGGGAGAAGCCACAGCATGAAGCGATGTACACAGTTTGCGGTTGCATAGTACAGTACATGAAGTTCCTCATTTTAAAACAGCATGCCGTTTTTGTATTGCACATTACTGAAACTTTGTATACTGGACCTTGCCGTCGTTCCCAGTGTCCCACACGGATCGCTGTCGTCTCCTTTCAGCACACGTATACAGCGAATAGCATCTCTCAAAGACATTATGTACATTTATTTGTTATAAAAATAATCGCCCGCAAATATTCATCTATTCGTTTTCTATCGGAATAAATATTTGTTCTTCTGCTAATTGTGTTTTATTTTTTCCTCTTTCGTTTTACACTTTACCAAATAAAATCCTTCCTATAAATGCTGCGTTGTAGTGGTCAGCTTGAGATTTAGAAAAGAAATTAGTAGGCCGATGAGTTTCATTTGGAGACAAAAGTTTGGCTAAAAATAAATAATAATAAGCCAGGACTGCTTTTTTTGTTTTTTTATTCTAAGAGTGAGTGTGGCGTTTTCTTCTCTTTCCATTTACCCAGAGAGGGATGAAGGGATGCTGGTCCAAAACTCCCTTCTGATTGTCTCAAGCGGCCCAGCTCAACATTGGTTGCAATGGAATAAATCAGTTTGTGGGTTTGATGCTGCGTGTCAGAGTGAGACACAGTCACAAGACACACTTTTTAAAACAGACCACATCATGGGGCCAGTTCCTAAGATCTCACCTCTTCCTTTGTGCTGTACAACCGTTCATCCAGATCTACACAAGGTGAGAAATAGCTCACACCTTACCCTGCATTCAAACCAATAAGGTAAGGGCCGCTTTGAAAGGAGGTCCGTTAAAACTGTCGAGCTGTAAAATGTCAAATATCTCTCTTATATAGGACAGAATTTACCTTGAAATACAGAATCACAGCAGAGAAGTTTCCTTTAACTGAACAACAACTAATCAATTAAATGGGCCTCTTTATAGATCTTAGGACAAAAAAAATCAATGCACCTCGTCATATTTAAGGGAATGGATCTAGTATTGATTTTATGGGGTGCTCACTCACTCCCTGCTTGTCAGAAGAGAAGGTCTCACAGTGGAGCTTCAACACTTCACGAAAAGAAAACTCTGCTCAAAGCTGAGAACGACAGGAAATGCGCTTGAAGAGCCCGCCTCCCTGGCAGCGTGCGTCTGTCCTTCATGGTTGAGGCCAGAAAAAACTGTCAAATGAATTCACTTTTCACTCCGTTTATATTATTTTTCTGTGCACTGCAAGTAAAATCCAGTAAGAGCAAACAAAGGGATCTTTTTTTTTTTTTACAAAGTAAGTGTTCAAACTAAAACACACTGCCAGGAAAACAAAGGCGTCAGATCACGCACTTCACCAGCTTCTTCCTCGGAGGAACTCACAAACCAGGAGCATAAAAAACAAAAAAAAACACCATTGATTTGTCTCCACATGACGTACGTACTCGCGGCTTTAATAACTATTATATTTTTTGTCCTGCTAAGATAACAACTATGTAATTATTTCAAGATAACAAACGTTGCTTACTCCAGGAAAGGTGAGGACAGACTACGCAGTACGGAAGACGTCTGTCCTGTGATCACGAGACAAAAAAAGAGTTCTATTCCAGTCCAATGTGTAATTTTCATTTTCACGCCTCTTTTAAGGCTTCCAAAAAATGTTTGGCTAGAACTGCTTATCTGGAGATAAAATATCTGAAAGTAAGATATGTACAGTGTATGATGACGACTTACGAACTATGAGCGAGCTCAGCAGCTTCCACGCGGAGGAGCGCGACCTCCGTGACTCAGACTGATAGGAACCCTTAACATCACGGCGACTCACACTCTTTGTAGCTCTGAGAAGGATGCGAACCAAAACTTGAAGGGTTTCCGTTGAGTCGTTTCCGTGGGCTGGGTTACGAATCCACAGATTTCATTTGTCTGTCATTCGGGCTACATTTCTTTTTCTCTTCTCTTTTTTTTGTGGGGGAGAGATGTTTCCTATACTTCCACAAACATCAACTTGCTTACAGTAGGGTTCTATTTTACGTTTTGGGGGGGGATCATGCTCTGCAGTCAGGACAACATGCCGGCTACACGGAACGAAGGGGACCTGACCGGGCCGCCGCGCCACACCTTTGGAACCGATCGTCACACCATTTCAATGCTAGTAGATGAATGAACGGAGTGTAGCTTCAGCAGCAGATGCTCTTTTTGGGTCTATTCATTTTTTTTTTTAAATAAATAAATGAAACGCTTCTCAGTCTTATTCTTTGTGTTAGCGGGACCGAAAACATGAGACGGGCCGGACAGCTTCCTGGAGTGGCGTTGTCATCTCAAGTCGTGCTCTCGTCTCCTATTGGTCAGACTGTGACTCGCCCCAAATGAAATCCTAACGCTGTGCTACAGAAACGCTGGCCCTGCTGCAAGTGACCTTTGAATAGCAAAATAGTTTGGGGATGTGAAGCACTAGTTCTAGCAGTCGGATATCATCCGCGCACCCCTCCCCAAAAAAAACACAGCCACCGCCGACACCTCACAGACTAGGGATTTAGAAAAATTGGACCTCTGTATCGACACCACATCAAAAGAGAATCCAGAACGGGAGGTACAAAATATTGATGGGGTGGAAGCGGAGGTTGATCATTTAACAGCATGCAGGAAGCTAAACGGCGAGGGGATCTGTACACGGCCCCGGGGGACGGGTCAGCGGCCTTCAGCAGTCTGCGTGCAGCGGACTTGCCCCCCCCCCCCCGAGCTGCTGCGATGTCCCGGGGCTCCTAAAGGCCCGCACACCGCCACCGCCTGACCCCCCGGCTGGAATCAGCTCGCAGACACAAGGGCAGCGAGCTCGATACGCGCTGCCGAGTTGTGTGCGTTGGTTCAATCCCAAAAGGACCCCAGGACCTCATTCTAAGGCGTCCTGGGACCACCTGACTACTCACGCCACTGATTGGCCGAGGCCCCCCCCCCCCCCCCCCACCCGCCGGCAGCTTGATTAAAACCAAAACCTTGTAAAGAGAAGATAAAGATAGCCAGGTGGACAAAAGTTATCAAACCAAAAGAAAACAGAAGGTACAATTTGGGATCGTCTTGGCTCTGTTGCAGCGTTTATCTCGAGGTCGGGGGCCATCGGGGCCCTGGTGGAGGGCGGGGGGGGGGCGGACGTGAGCTCAGAGCCGGTGCCGGGAGTCATGGCTGTAGCTGCCCGGTGAGCTGCGGTTGCGGTGTGGCTTGTATGCATCCTGATAGGGGTCCTGGTAGTCCTGGTAGTGGTCCTGCTGGTCCCGGCTGTGCTGGGAGCCAGAGGACATGCGGTTGCGTCCCTTGTGCGCCCGCTCGTTGTGATAGTTTTCGTCCGATGTCATCAGGTTGCGCCGCTCGTTCGGGGTGGAGTGGTCTCCCGTGTTGTTGCTCTGGCGGATTTTTTGGCTCTGCTGATCACACAGAAACACCGTGAGATTCATTTTTCCCTAAAACATTCGTGATAAACAGCCAGTGGAAACAATTCCTGTGTACCTGCAGTCCAGAGATGGTGGTGGGGTAGGGGGTCAGGGTGGTGGGGCCCAGGTTGCGCCCCAGCAGGGGGTTCAGGGGCGTCGCCAACGAGGTGTGGGTTGCCTTCCAGTAGGCCTCGAGGTATTCGGCGAGGTGCTCACAGGCGTCCTCCAGCTGGTTCTCGTCCAGGATGATGTCGAACATTTCCTGTGAGCAGCAGATGGTCAGAGGCGGGAAGGCGGGTGTGAAGCCACCGGTGTACCGAGGTGGTAAGTGAGGTCCTGGTCCTATATGTTTGTGTTGCACTCTACATGAATAAGTGAGCAACCATTTAAAACATTGTGAAGAAGCTGGGGTCAAATCACACTTTACAATAAATAAATAATAATAAATAATAACTGTGAATAGATCCGGCCAGCTTGTCTATTGGAAAGATTCCATTAAAAAAGATGTGTGATTCTGAGAGGCATTTTGTTGTTTTTACAGACAACACAACAGAAGGAGAAGCCACTCCAAGCCAGTACATGAGAATCCACTTACTGGAGGACACTGGGCCAATTTGTCGGCTGCCACGAGCTGGACATTCAGGTGTTTGCTCTGGGACTTCCCTCTGGACTTGACCAGCCTCTGCAGGACCTGCATGACAGGGCGGGGAAGTACACAACGCTCCAGTTACGCCGACCCAAAAGGGTCGCAGCGCGATCACGTGACCGGAGCCAAAGGAACCCATTCTGCTACTTGGATGGATGTTATTGGGTTTGTCGGCATGATGGACAGCTGATTTGAAATAAAGTGAACTGGTCGATTTGTGAGACATGCATTCAATCATTTACTCCTAAATGACCAAAGTAAAGTAAAAAGTTTCAGTTTTATCTATTTTTTTATTTTGCACATGGTTGAGGACTGGAGGACACTGAGATCACTTCCTCCGGCGTTTCTTTTGGGTTGACGTCTCCATATAAAAACAACACAAAGTTGGTATTTCTATAAATCCATGTCTCAAATCCAACATCCCGCTTTTATAGGCTGCAGAACGCCAGTATTCCTGGTCAGTCGTAGCGACATGCTACTGCATGCTGGGAGAGGTGACGTGTAGTAAAGTCACTGACCAGGATGCGGGTGCGTTTGGACGGTCACATCTTTGCCGAGTGGTTGTGTTCGGGGGAGGTTTTCTCCCGTGGGAGCATGTGAGAGTACTCAACCTCCACGCTCGGACGAACGCTCTGACCCCGGCTGAGGGGAGGGAACTCGGCCATGCACGGACGCCTTGGTGCAGATTACTGCGTGCCGGTCGGAGGCTTTGATGAACTGTGTCATGCCGGTTTTGTCGGGGACATTGTGTGTCCGGTGGAGGGTAAACATCGACCAAACATGGAGGCCGTTACCTTTAACACAACTAGGTGTTCTGGTTGTTTGTCTCCACCAACTGAGTGACTCTGTCGGGCAACAGCTGTGGAGATTATATAAGATTATTTCCTTATGCCAACCTTCATTTAGTCAGGGCTCGACATCACAACTGGGCTGAATAAAATGGCTCACTAAAACCAGCTGTTCATTTGGTATTTGTCGTTCATGATTTGTTTCAGGTAAACCCGCCACAGAGAGTTAAACTCCCGTGTCCTCCCCACACCCAGTACCTTTGGCGAGGAGACTTTGACATGAACAATTATGGGGGCCAGGGAGGTCTTGAGGAGCTGAGCCGGGTGGTTGATGGTGTCGGCGTCCAGCACCACCAGCTGCAGGGAGCGGGCCAACTCAAAGATCCTCTCAATTTCACTCTGCACCTCAGCTGACGAGACAAATACACAACGTGAGTTCAAACGTTTGCACAGTTCTATGTAAACAACGGAAATAACTCAGCCACTAATTTGCTAATCCTTCCAGAAATACGTTAAGCCCTAGAGAGGTTCTTTTGAATTCACTGTTCATCCTGTGTTTCTTGTCATTCATTTGAAGAAAAAAAACAGTCAACGGTGCTGGAATTAGTTCCAGTAAACATTTGTGATAAGTAAACTGAGGGTTCTCACCTAAGCTGGAGCGAGTGTTGGATCTTTCGATGATGGCCCGTTTACTGGGGTTGTTCAGAACAGACCTCTTAGCTAATGAAATATCTGCCGTTACTCGTGTGATAGATATCCTGTGAAATAGTGAGAAACAATTAACATTTTCAAACTGAAGTGATGCAGCAAAAAAGGATACTAGCCTTGAGTATCTCCTTGTGGTTCACAATATTTTGTCCAACATTCCTTGAAGTATTTCTGCATAATAAAATGGTTCTCTCCATAACTTTGATCTTCTTATTGAATAAATACATTGTAGCCGCTTGCTCCTTTCTAAATGTCTGTGCTATGTTTGAGAAGATAACACGAGCTGAGATGTGGAAGAGTGAAGAGTAAATTAAACTTAATATTCAGTGTGGAGATGATGAACGGTCACATTGGTCTCACCTGCCATCAAATCTGTGCTTGAGGAAGTCAAACAGCGCTTTCTGCATCATGTCCGTAACCTGCAGCGGAAAACAGGAAGAAAAGTTGTCATTCTTTTGAATTGTTTGTTATTTCTGAGGTCACTCGTTTCCATAACTATTACAAATGTAATCCATGATTTTATATCTACATTTAATGTTTAAGCCAGAGTCTTATTGTTTCTGGTTTATTCTTTTTTAGAAGAAGCAGCGAGACGAAAGCTGAAATCTGCCAATCACTCAACATATTTTCCAACATAACCTCTGAGTCTCCTCGTTATTCCGGATGCAATCAGGATGTTACGTGGGCGCTGACACACTCACACTTAACTGCGCCAATGGCGAGCTATTTTGGGGGAGTCAGGGAAAGACGTGCGGGACTCATCTCCGCTCCGTAATCTTGTCCTTCTCGCATTGGTGAACACCACATTTAATAATCTCTGTCATCCAGTGGCGCTGAATCATCGCTATATTTAGTGTTGCAACAAAGGCCCTTAAATCAGTGACATAAGCTTCGAAAGGCTATTTGGGATTTTCCTGATCGGCAGCTCACCTCGTAACCCTTAAGCGAGGGTCCGACCAGCACCACAGGCCTCATAGAGGGGACCACGTCGTACGGGGGGACGTGCTCCGTCTGTGGACACAAATGCGCTTTAAATCGGCGGCAGAAGATTCGTCACAACTACACGCAGAGGAGCAAAAATGAGTGGAAGCATTCAGAGTCAGCTGTTCAATCACATGTGTTAAATGGTGGGTTAAGGTGTGTGGCAAATAAATATATAAATAAAAACAAAACGGCAATGTATTAATGTAGTTTGTTTCTGCAAAACGTCAAAATTAGACTTTTCTTGATAAAGTAACACAGTATTAAATTACAAATATGTTGTTTGTCACTTTATAAACAGATGCTATATTTTAACACATTTAACAGAACTTGTTGTTACCACTTGACAGACGAATACATTTGCTATAATTTACTAAACATGGATGAATGGATGTGATGGCTACTCTGCTCACTTTACACAATTCCAGACCATGTATCCCGATAACAAGTAGCACCACCACACTGTACCATGCCAAGTGGTGACACTAGTATTACTAGATACTATGTACTCACACATTAAGTCACGACTGGATATTTATTGATAGTACAGTTGAATACCACTAAACTTATGACATATATTTTTATCTGTATTAATGTGATCTGAATTTTATGTATGAATGTTGTGTATGCTCTTAAAATATTTTGATTGAACTAAATCGTTTTTTTATTTTATTTGTTATTTTCTATACTGTTCATTGGACACTCAATTTCTCTGTCAATCTGTCAATTCGAGAAGGAGGTATTTCAGAGAATAATACTTTGACATTGTAAGTGGATTGGTGTTTATGTTACTTTATTTCACTTGAGATAATTGTGGCTCAAACGCATCATCGACGTCATGGAGCTATTTTATGAGGATACTTTAATATTCTAATGGACTTCCTAATCGCACCATCCTCATGGCGCATAATTGTAGTATAACTGACAACACGTCCCTTGTTCTGCCTGAGCCAGGCCAGATGTTGTCCCTCCCCTTTTCCAGTCTTAGGGTTAGTGCTTTACTGCATTCCCCGAAGCACCATTTAGGAGGGAGGTTGCGGTTATAACACTTGGCGCTACCAGACTTTGGCATCACAGAAATGGTGATGACCTGGCACTGGATACTCTATATTATTATTTATTTACTCTAGGGCTGAAGTACGCTGCGAGGGGACATGAGGCTACTACTTCCTGCCCGGTGCTACTGCTTCGTGTCTCTGTATGATGGCAGAAACACGCCTACAGTGGATGGTACATGAGTGGCTTTTACCGTCACCAACTTACCACTTTCTGTTTCTGTTTTCCTGTGGGAGGGGAGAGAAGACAGTCGTCAGTAGCTGCTGCTAGAGGGGGCGTCGCCGCTACATCTCAGAAACGTTCAAATGTGCTTCACATGAGGAAACTTTTCATCACAATTCTTAACAAAGGAAACCTAGCATGGAAATACAGAGTATTTCTATTGTCCTATGGTTATATTCACAAAGCCACATGAGTGCAGGGGGGGTCATAGTCTTGTCGTTGGGTTCACACTGTGGTAAGCCCCAGTCTCAGAACGCCTGCAGTCCTCAACTGGAGGAAGAGGAGGATCATGGGAAAATGTACCAGCAACTCTACGCAGTGAAGTTATGCTCTATGCAGAGAAACGGGAAGGGTTTGGATTCTTATTGTCTCTACGTTGGTTCAGGAAGCTGGGCTCTAAAGTGGCAGCTGGCGACTAACAGCCCTCTCCCCCCTGTCCAATGCCCTCACCTGCCGAGGATATGAGGGGCCGGATAGAGGCTGAAACCTCATCCTCTACACTGGAAGAAGAGTTCCCTCCAGACTTACTGGAAAAGACAAGAGGGGATAAAGAAAGACAAGAGACACACCATGGTATTAAATGTAAAGAAGAAAAAGGCCTAAACTTATCATTTAGTGCAAAACATAACAGAAAACAGTGTGAAAAATGTGAAACTTATAAATATATTTATTGTAAAAAGAAATACAGTGCATTCAAGTTGAGCCCGTGAATACAAAATAGTATGAGAAATACAACGAGACAGTTTCACGTCTAATTCAATCAAATCACTATTTTTGGGGTGATTGTTAACACATGCAGCAAATCAACTGATGTTCCATAAAAGTACATGTTGAAGGTAATACCGACTTCAACATAAGGCCCTGAATTTGTGTCTAATAAGTGTGCTACATGGTGTGTGTGTGTATTCATGGGACCTCGGTTGGCTTTACAGATGATGAGAGAATGTGAGCGGCATGAGGTGAACACTCCCAAATGTCTGTACGGCTTAGTTCCATACAGAAGTCAGAGCTCTGAAATTCTCAGCAGACCAAAATCCAGAGGTTTAAATGCAGCGAGTGACGCCAACAGTGGTGCTTCAAGCAAAACTAAAAGCAAGGACAGAACAACTTCATGAACAGAACTCCAGTCTTTGTTTGCCAAATATCTTCTCACAGCTGCACAGTGGAACCAACGTTTCACTATGTGCGTGATGTGTAATTCTGCTTAGTCCTGCTCAACCTAAAGCACTCGTTAGCTCAAATATCAGCCCAGTGGACCCGAGGGTGGGGGCTTCATCTTTGAAAACAAAATTGGCAATCAGCACCGAGTACATCAGCAGTGAGTTCATTCATTCATTCATTCATTCAACAGGATCATTTTAAATGAAAGAAAAGTATGTATTCAAAGAGCGCCTTTCAAAATGTCCAAAGATGCTCAACATGTCAAAGTAGGCCATTAAAAATGTGCAGAATTGAGTCAGACAAATTTATTTGAACAGTATCGATAATGAGTGTCACTAAATGTTGAAGAGAAACAAATTATAACAGAGACAAGGACATCTGATATCCAAATGATGAGCAGTCTTGTTACGTTTCCCCCTTCTTCATTGTGCATTAACTCAATTCTTTTACAGTGACTCCAAAGTTGGTCTTTTCCATTTATTTATCTTTTGAATTTCAGACCTTGTGAGCGTGGCTCTGCAGTGTCTTCCTGGTTATTGGGGCTCAACTCGACCAAAAGCCACAGAAGCTGAGCGCAATAAGTGAAACGCTGAAGCCCTCCAGAATTTCAGGACATAACCTTTGAGACACTTTGCACACACATGTAGACTCTGAGGCTGATGGGAGCGCTAATAACAGCTGTTTAATGAGATTGAGGCATGAGTAGAAGTGAATTTTCTTGATTCATTGATCAAACTTTGGTGGATAAAATGTCATTAAATAGTTGTTTAAGGTTTACTCCAAGGATAAAAAATGTAATCGCTTGCATAAAAGTCTAAGAGTTTTGTTCAAATGCGTTTTTTTTACTTCAAAATGTCTCACAAATCAAATTATCCAATTTTTAAAATCCAAACAAGTCTAATTTCTATACAACGAGAATTTAAACTCCACTTCAATGGAACAAAGTCCACAAATTTGTGCTTTTAATTCAAACGCGATGATTGAAAACATTATCCTAAATACACGAGACAGTGATGGTGAACGCGTGACACAAAAAGCTTCAGTAATGAGCAACGCTGGCATTCAGAAGTTAGTAAATAAAGCTGCACACAGAGACGGAATTAGAGCCAAGGAAAGAAATGATGAGATGATATTTTAGACCAACTGGGAAGGATTTTTGAGGGTCGAGTTCAGTCAGTTTGTAACATATAAACTGGAAAGAAACTCCTTATGTTCGGAATTATCAATGTTATTACACAGTTTAACTCCTTTTTATAGTATGTTGCACCACATTCCCAATTATTTCAAGCAATAAAGCGCTGCAATTTCCTGCTAAAATCAACCGCATAAAGCTAGTTCATGGGACAAACAGGGAGACGGGGCGGTCTTTCTGTTACTTACCCTTGGACACGTCCTCTCTTTTGCTCCTGCTGGAGACGGATGTTCTCGAGCTTCAGAGGGCTGGGGATGAAGCCGATCTCACAGCCCTCTTTCACTAACCGACCGATCCACCAGTCGTTGTTGAACTTCTGAACACCACGACGTAGAAAAGAGCAGGAGGGGGCAAATCGTTTGAATCACATCCATCGTAAAAAAAAACGCACACAGTCACATGGCAGTACGTACAGCGGGAGACATATTGGATGTACCTCTTTTATGTGGAGGAAATCCTTGGCGTCAAAGGAGATGGCGGTGGCTGGTACTGGAACATCCTCATCCAGTGCGCCGCAATAGCTGACGTTGGTCCTCACAGCGAAAGCCACAGGTTTGGTCTGGAGGGTGGAAACAAGCAACACCAGCAATGAACCTTTGGTGAATAACAACTGGCCAGTTTTCATTCGTATTTGTTGCATAAACGTAAACTGAGGAGTCGCAGATCGGCCCACCTTGGCTCTTTCCAGTTGAGCGGCGGCCTGCTGCTCCTTCTCCTGGCGGCTCTGTCCCGGTCCTTGGCTCTGGCTTGGGCTCTGGCTCTGGACCTGAGCCTGCACCTCCCGCTCCTCCTCCAGAGAGACATCTGAGTCTGATGGTCTGCTAGTGTATGAATCAGCTGAGCCCTGCAAAAAGGAGCCACAGGGCGCCTCGCGTGAGCCTGAGATGCAAACTGTGCCCCGATAGGGTCGATTCCCGTGAGACGCGGCTCCCATATCAAGGACTTGAAGTCACAAAAGGTGTCGACTGTGACATTTCCTGTCTGAAAAGACCAAAGCACACACGCTTTCTGGGTTGTAAAGGTAGGAAGTGTGGTAGCTTTATTCAAAGCACATTGAGGTCCACTTAAGAAAAGAGCTTCTTTATGGGACAACTTGTCTCGGGGTATCTTGGCAAATGAGCGATGTGGAACAGAGTCGACTGCCAGCCGCATCACAGACGAAATGGAATTTCCATTCCTGTGCTGTCAGCAGTTTGTGTGACCACGCTCGGCCAATCTCACACATCCAGACAATTGTGCATAGTGACGACTTGGAACGCTGCTCCAACAAAGAGGCGGGGCGGATTCTAGGTCCAAGCTCTGTTTGATCTTTTGAATGTTTAATTCTCCTTCCACCGGTCTCATGGCGCCATGAACCGTGACGCTGACAAACATTTTCCAAACACTTCCATCAAAAAGAGGATACATAAGGATGCCCAAACATACAGTATATAAAGAAAAGAGATGTGCTTAAGATTTATCTTGTGGAGGAACCTTTAATTCCCGAACTTCATTGATACAGATCGGCTACAATTTGACCGACCCAATAGATTTTGTATTTCTGGTACACTAATATGTAAAACCATATACATTAACAGCTTTCAATTCCAGAAAGTCAGATGCTTTTACAAAGTCAACAAGATAGTTGAAGGCTTTTTAAAACTAAATGGCTGGCCAATGAATAGCAAACTTTAGTGTAGATTGGTTATATAACTTGACAAATAGGAATAGCAGAACACAACCTGTAAAACAATCATACTCGTATTATTCAAGTACATCTCTGCATTAAGCTGGCGCTTCACTTCCATCCTGCCACTCAGCGAGAATTCCAATAATGCAACGTATTTTCTGCAGAGACAAGACTGGACCTTCCTTGTGCTGTGTTAATACAAAAGATCAGCCACTAATGATGATTCATTTAAGGAAGGCCATTAGTGTCGAGGAAATCAATCAATCTAGTCGTCACAGCTCAGCACTTTTCCTTGTTTCCTTTAACAAGCAAGCAGCAGCAAGGTCTGACTTCAGCACAGGTCTCTTCATCGTGTGCATCCAATCACAAGGAGGCCCATTAATTGAACTTGAAGGGTTTCTTAATTTGAGAAGATATTAAGCTTAGTGGCTCTTTATACAATATCCAATAATTTAATCTAATTACACAGTGAAAGATTTGTCACTGTAGGTGAAGAGGAAAACTGTTGTTATCAAAGGGAAATTCCACCAATTTGACAGGTCAACATATATATGATATGTGCATTCTCAGTGAGTCATGCAATCCTCTCCCCTGTTAAAAATTCATCTCTAGATTAGATCATCATCATCATCATCAGGGTTTATTCCCATAACTAGTAAATATTATATACATACACAGATATATATATATAGAACTAGTCATGGGAATAAACCCTGATGATGTCATTGTGATGCCATCACGACTATCTAAATGCAAGATGTATTTTTAACAAAAGGACTGCATGACACACTGAGGTTGCAGATATTAAAAAGGGTGGTATCGGACAGGCAGGTAGGGGTTTAATAGAAAATGATACTTAGTTGGATCACAGGAAATGAAGGATCCAATGTTTTAATGGTTTGATCCATACTAGAGACTAAAAGTGACCAGTCTCTTTATAGTCTCTCTCGCAAATTCACCAACTTTGTGAAAACGAAACACTGCTGCTGGACTGCTCATTTTACAGGCACAAATACAACAGATTCCGCTCTGCGATATTTCCAAAACACACACACAGATAAAATGTATTTTAATTACCCTCTAATAGTTAATATATATTTTTTTTCAAGAATGTTATATATTCTTATATATATTATATTACATTATATATTATTATGTTATATATAATGTCATAATAAACCCTTCAATTCAACACTAACAACTCACTCTGAACATACGTTTGTGTGATAGCTTTAAGGTTGCTTTGTGGCATTCAAGCTACTATCCAATGGAGTAGCTTCAGCATGTGACTCATCAACATCAGAATCCACTTAATGACATCACGATGCATGTTCCTCCGAGTCTCAGCACAGCCTATACATCCTGCTGTCGCAGCTGCGGATGAAAAAATACTCATCTGCATTCTTCTTTTTTTTAAGTAATAAACCTGAAAAGGTGACAAAGGATAATGCAACGTTTAAAATGACCATATTACACGCCTCATGGGGAAGTGGGTGATGAACACATTTCTATCTCCCTCGTTAAATCACTGCATCTCTGAGGGGTACACAGTGTGATGAGCGCTAAATGGCTCCCCCTGGCTCTGGTGGACTCCTGATGTTCCTTTTTACGGGTATATTTCTTGACATACAGCACATAAAGCACACATCACACAGATATAAAGATATAGAGAGAGGCATACACGACTGTGTCAATGTCACACGTCACAAGCCATCTGCTTAATGTGCATCCCCCCCTTGACACACAGCACCGAGACCAAACCGCCCGACCCCCTTCCAGCCAAGCATAGCCCACGATCACGCTACAGTGTACCGTTGGCTAACCCATCAAAGGCCTCTTAGGTGTGTGTGTGTGTGCACAGCTGAGCTACTTTCATCAATAAACACACAGCCGGAGAACACAGAATCAGATTCACGCATCCAAGCACTCACCGCCTCCGAGTCTTCAAATCCATGCAGGTACAAATTGTCATACATGGAGGTTTGATATTCCAACGAGCGCCTCTAGAAGAATGAGGGGGAAAAATGAGATTGAAGGCGAAGGAGGAAGGAGGGGGCACCACAGAGAGAAAAAAAAAAGGATGGATGGGGGGATGACGACAATCCCCTCACTCCACAGCGGCAAAGAATAATTTCTTTTTTTCTTTTTTCTTTTATATCTCCCCTCCCGTTGGATTGCGCCTATTTCACTGGAGGCCCGTTGCTTGATGGATGCAGCTTTTCCCTGATCTCACAGTAGTGCTGGCTGGCTCACATCGTAGGATGGAGAGGCTCTCCCTGGAGGTAGCCCAATGCTGGCATTTCAGTTCCTCAGGCGTCCACACACACACGCGCGCATACACACGCACATACACACACGCACGCACGCACCTACACGGACACACACAAATACATATACACAACGAGCAGCAAAAAGGCGGCTGTAGCAGCGGCAGGAGCAGCAGAGCAGTGGAACCTTCCTCAATATCCAAGCCTGATGACAGAGGTAATGTGCAAGGAGCTGATTGGTTGGCTGGCTGTCCACTCAGCTTGGATGAGCGCTCTCCTTCATTTTTCTTTTTTTCTTCTTTTTTTTGTGCGGGGAGGTAGCGGGGATCGGGGGAGGGGGATGGGGGTGTAAAGGAGGGGAGCATTATCCTCCATGTCCCTGTTAAAGCTCATCCTCACTCAGCTTATTTATTCTCTAGTGGAAGCAGAAAAATACATTGAACCTGGTTTGGTGAATACAAGGAGGTCTAATGAATGATTACGGTGGATCTGTGTATCTAAAAAAGGGGATTTTATCTCCTCTTTCAAATCAAATCATGCCTGATGGTTTCATACTACTTTTAAGATTTAAAAAAGAGTAAGTAACTGGTCCAGGATTTTTTAAATACCAAATTGCATTTCGTACATTTGATTCATTATTAAGAATTCTTCCTATATCCTTTACAGTAAAGTATTATAGTGGAGAAATACCGAAACCTTTGTATAGCTGGGTATCAAACCCTTATACATCATCGTCTATTTACTGAAAGCCAGTATCCAACAATAGGTCTTTTGATACCTCCACATTGTAATCAGAAAACATGACTTTTTTTGGGCTAGATTATATTCATTCCCGCCCTGTGGAGTCCACAGCGATGTGCAGCACGTCACCCTGTGGTTGTGTAATGTACATGCATTCTGATCCACGCTATAAATGAGTCTTTTCTCTCTTTTCAACACACCAGGCCTTTCTTTGCGTTTTCCGTACCTGTCTGAGAATGAAACTGGTGGAAGTGGTGCTGCCATCAGACCTCTTGAGTCGGCTCCTCCTGGAATAAGTCCCTCGATTCACCTGAATGGAAATAAATAGAAAGCCCTTTTATCCTCATGTCTCTGAAGTTTTCTTTCCGCAAATCTGACACATCTGTGTCTTTAATTATATGTGTATTTAATAAAGCCACACCAAGCTAATAGACAATGTAATGTATCATTTTTTCCACATCCCCTTTATTGGAATGCTCTTTTAAATGGCCCTGAAATCAACACTACAATTAAGTCTACTTTACAAGCACACATGTAACACAACCAAATGTGGCTTGTACTGGATGTTTTTGCATTAGAGCTTTGCCTCGCCCAACAACTTTGCTACTTACCTCCTGACTTTCTCCCTCTTTTTTTCTTCCAAAAGTCCAAATATAACCAGCAGAGTTAGTCTCCATGGAACAAAATTAATTATCTGCCGGTGATTTGCCCCATATATGTTCAAGTCTCCGGAGTAACGACAATGTCACTGTTAAAATATAAACCTACTTCCCTGAATTCATAAAAGCGGGCCACTAATCTAGGACACCGTCTCTTTTCTGTGTCTCTCAATTCAAGCCAACAGCAAAAAGCCAAGAAGAGATATGAAAGATAAAGTTGGCTCTGTCTATGAATACCCTGCTATTAATATCAGACTAAAGCCTTCTATAATCAATCAAGCTGAGGAAAATGAAGTATCAGTTATTTAACTAGGGCAGATACATTCCCATCACATTATGTACCTAAAACGACATTTAAATCCTCAAACATTAAATATTCTCATATTTGGCTTCAACAAATGTCACCTGATATTGGTTGCCAGCGCCCATAATGGACTTTAAAAGTATTTCAACTTGACACAAATATGGTTGAAAGGATTAATGGAACAACAAGACATTACATTCAAAACATTAAGCGTTAATAATATATTTCAAGAGATATGTTCCAATTTGAGGAAAAATATAATCTAAATGGAACCTGAGTGGTCATAAAGAAAAAACGAAAATGTAGACCAATGTAGAAATGTAGAGAAATGTCCCAAAGGTCAAACCAATGACATTCTGGTAGCTTCCTCTTATCTGCTTGTTTTATGGACAATTTTAGAGACAACTGTAGAACTGTAGAGTTTGTGCCACTATCTCTGACACTGATTTGTTAACATAAACATTTATAACAACTGTATGAAAGGATATAAACCAACATATTTATTTATTTCTGAAGATAACACTTTCACTTAACATAAATGAGTTGTCTTCAGTCACAATATAAACTTTCTGGGGGACCTTTCTGTGTTTTATTATGTATTTATCCTATTATTTTAATGACATTTCTGGAAGTTAGTAAAAGGGACTTTCTCACTGAGTACTTCACAAGGCTAATTTTACACCAATTTAAGAACAAAAGTTATTACAATGTATTACAGTTTTTAAGTTAAAGGCTCTATGAACTAGTCCGAGCTGTCATTAGTCTTCTAAAGCTTACTTTAGTAACGTTTTAAACGTTATTACAATTTAAAAAGAACCAAATGTGTCAAATTAAGGGCTAACCGGTGTTCATTTGACTCTTGTTATATGTAACGTTCATTGCTACGGTTAAGCAAGACAACAATTTATTGTTATACATACAATTTATTGTCAACTAGTTAATGCAACATGAATTAGCCTTGAAGCTCAGCTAACGTTAGCTAACGTTAGAAAGTAACGGCGACGGTAACTCACGTGAAAGATGGGCGCCTGGATGCCCTCGCCGATCTTGTTCCGTATGTAGATGTGTCGGGACATTTCGGCCAGGACATCGGTCCACAGGGCCGGCTGCTCCGGTCCGGTCCAGCGGAGGGGTGGCGGGTTCCGGGCTTCTTGCTCCAGCTTCGACGCCCCACGGCAGAACTGCGACTGTACCGCCCGGGTTCGGAGAGCAGGTGTTTGTAGGGGAGGGGGTGGGGGGCGGGGCGAAGCGGTTGTTCCGGGCGGCTCGCGCTGGGGCGGTTGGTCGCGCAAACTGCCGCCGCTCAAAACCAGATGCGCCTGAGTGATGGGCGGAACTATTTTAGAAATCTGGGGGGGGGGGGGGGGGGCCGCCTCTTTCCTAAAGAGTCTCAAGAACAAGGTAACTATTTTAGACATAGGGAGTAATTAGTTTACGGTTACCAAGTATTAACGCAGTGCAAACTTGTAAATTGTTGTAATAAAAAAAACCTCCCCAAGTTTTAATACGGTATGATGGAACAGCTCAGACCACACACATGCCTCTGACCCCTCAAAATAAAATATATATATATTTTTTTAAACTCGTGAAAGACTGCACATTTTTAAGTCAAAGGTTTCAATCACAAAAGATACCCAAGATAAATAGTCATTAGAGTCATTTTTAAAAGGCAATATTGTTGACTGGTTCTCGTGAAAACAGGCCAAAATTAGCATTAACTAATCGTATTCTATGTTTATTATCACCACCAGAAAAACTGGATTTGGATTATGCTTTTCCCATCTCTTTAACTCTGAATACAGCTAGTTCAGAGGCAGACAGTTACAAGACCCTTACAACATTGTTTGTAAACAACTTTAAAACAATTCTACCTCTTTAATAAGTCTGCATGCTTTTTCTTTAACGTACATTTTAGACGTGTATTATAATTGCTGATGTTTTAGTTATTTATGTGCCTCTGAGACACACAAAGCCTAACAGATCCATCCTAATAGTTGCCAAGAAACTATTTTACCCAACTCATATTTTTAGACAGTTGGTACGTGTCCAAAGCGTTCAGTTGTTGTTTTATCGGTCGCCAGCACTTTGTTTTAATCCTTCTGGCACATTTTCTGTGTTAGTGTCTGATGATACCTCCAAGCAGACTGAGCTGTAGACTGAAAACAAAATCGTCCTATAGATCTTTGGAGCACTTAGTGACCAAAGGCAATGTTATTTTAGCCGCAGATCAAATTTGTAAAAGTGCTATAACACAGCGTGAGAGGATATGCTGCCTTTCTCTTTGCCCATCAGATGGCAGCATTATCAAATAGAAGCAACCGTGGGAGCGGCCGAAGTGGTTTGAAGGGCCCACTGCCATGTGCTGCTACCTCTGAATTTAAGCACACTTGGTTCCAGTGCCAATAATTCCACACTTAATGGTTCAAGAGGCCCTGCGGGAATTCAGCTTCCTTTTAACAGAAGCCATTTGCAACCCTGCGTCCCTTTCTTTTGACCCTTCAGGAGGACAAGAATAACCAAGAAGATATAATCTTGGACGTTGAGTGCTGCACACCTGAGCGTCTCTGCACTCACTTTGTGGACAAACGGACTCAAAATGTCTTTGTTGCTATGCTTTTATATATCCGTCTCCGCCTATAGTACCTGTGTGCGAGAATAAAGTTCCACGGGCACACCACTTTCCTTCCCCGGCTCTGGAGGAATCTCTTGAGACAACCTCACGAATATTTAATAGGAACGAGGTGACGAAGCAACCCCACAAAGTCCCCAGTAGTCACATTTTGCATCCTATCCTCTGATTTTTACCGCTGTGATCAAGCAATGGTGTGACAATCAACTCAACATCACCTGATGCAGGTGTCCCGCATATGCAGACCTCTCTCACATAGAACATCCTTCCATGTGGGCTCAATGAGTTTATTACCAGTGAATTTGTGGGACATCTGTGGGCTTATATGCAAATATAAATACGAGTGGTTTCTTTCCACATGTTTCTCCCAGTCGCAGCCCGACAACTGATTCACTGATTCACCCGTGTAAATAAATCACTGCACCGGTATGCGTTGTTTTTCTGGTTCTATTATTCATCAGCAAAGATCTCTCGACATGAAAAATAGAAATATCACCACCGTATATAGAGGACAAAGCGGTAGACCTGACTCCACGGCGTGCTCGTCTAAAGCAACGTCAATTATTGAAGACACGGGGGAAGCGTGGTCCCTAAAATAAATCATCGTGTAACCTTGTCTTCATGCTTGTGTATCAGTAAAAACAAAATCCAACTTAAACATGGCTGACTGGAGAAAAACAAAAAAGCTGTGGCAGATGAATTATATATATTGATTACGTTCCCTATCAGTAGTTTACATCCACAAATATTTGAAGTAAAAAAACAACCTTGTGTTGATGTTTTTAAGACGGTGGTTACGCTATTAGCATGGATAAACCATGATAGATTGGCACCGAAATGTATTTATTTATCTTTTTTTGTTTTTTACAGAGTACATTATACAAAAATATAGAGTACCAAAAGTTCACAGTGTCCAAAAGGCAGTGTTAAGTCAGATTCACATCATATTATAAGAGCAGAGAAGCTTTGGGGGAACAAATCAATTCTAGGGATCCGTTGACTTTAAATACCAAGCACAACCTTCCCTGTCACCGCACAGGGTGACAACGCCTCTTTAAAAATCAATATTCCCATTATTTAAGCCAAATACATACAAAAAATGTTGTACATAGTGAGTCAGCGTATGCGACCACTTATTCATAAGCACCCAAAGGTGAAAACACATCATCATGGTCATTTGTTTCATTCAACATAACACTGCAGATGAAGAAACACACAAATTCAGTTCTTAGTATTTACAATTTAGGAATTTGCGATATGCAGATATACAATTTACAGCATTGAATAGCTTAAACACTAGCAATCCCGTACTGTGTGAAGAGCGTTCTGTTTTGGGCTATTTGTTAGCGTTACATATATTTGATTTTTTACGTTTTAATTCCCAAGATGTTTTACTGTAAACAACAATATTACTTGTAACTAAAAACAGGTGGTGGGGAGCTTAATTGTGGCATTTTAGTGTATTGATGCATAATATCAATGCTAATCATAATAAACTGATTTGTATTGATTTACTTTACCACTTTAAACCGTTTCTTTCAGGATTCTTCTTTGAAATATTTCTAAAATGACTGACCCCTGATTACAAGATGTGTCACTCAAAGGAAACATTCTCACATTCACATATATGGAAATAATAGCAACTGGGGCTCTTAAACACAATGCTTTTGTACAATGTGAAATAAAAGTGTCGTTGAAAAGCAGTGTCGTTTAGCATTTGGGTCTCCATTGTTTACCATTATTTTCAGTGAACCATAAAAACTAGATGCAGACTTGAAACCATCACATCGATACCTTTGTGTTTCACTGCACTGCAGCTCAGAAGCTTGTGGCTGATTTATGGTGAGAGCCTCTGAAAATAGCTGCATAATATTTTTTGTGATTTATGAAACAATAACCTTAATGCAACATCCAGAAGAAATGACTGCCAAAAACATGCCCCATATGTTAACTACATGAATAATGCATCCATTCAAATCTGCGTACTCACATACAATAATTAATATTATCCACACTTCTGTGTTGTTTTTGATCGTGGATCCTGCTAAACATTTTAATGAAAGCTAATAAGCCAGAAATCTGTAAGATCGTTACAGATTCAGAAGTTGATTGTTTCATTCACACAGTGAGGGATGAAGTGATGGAACAATTATTACAATTGTGTCTCCTTTTCATGTTTTTTTTTTTTTATCACAGATATAAGTCTTAACTGAAGTCAATCCCAATAAAATATCTTACAGTATAAGTGAGTCCGCTGAACCGACCTGCTGACAACGAGGAAAAAGGAAAAGCAATAGAGTCTCTTCTCAGTCCAGCGGATATCCAGATCCACGCGCGGCCCAAGAGGTCTGCTGCACCCGAGGGCCCGACTGCACGATCGGCACGTCGTGTCGCCACTTATTCTTCTGCCTCCAACAAAAGAGGAGTTTTGCAGAAGTTTGTCTGGTGGTATGAGGCTACGATGAGGCAACACACAGTGCTTGCTCCAAACCTTTAAACTGAAGCGACTCATGAAGGACAAAAAAAATCTATGATGTTACGTAAAGGCAACATGGTCCTGGAAATTCAGCAGAATTCTTTAAAGAATGTCATTTTATTTCTATTTTTTCAAACAATCTGCATGCACGGATCTAATGTGTGAACTGAGTCTTTAACATGTCGTCTAACTGGAACGTGACAGCGAATCTACGAAAAATGAGTGAGTGCAGATGACCGGTTGTTTTTTGGTGCCTGACCTCCCCTCAGCTGTGCATGTAGGTCCTGCAGGGCGAGTCCGGGTGGAAGTCGTACTTGCCCAGGCTGGGCGGGTAGTAGGTGGTGCTGAACATGTTGCCGGAGGGCAGCGGGGAGGGGAAGTGGTTGCACGTCTCGTCGTTGACGTGCAGGTTGTTCTTGTTTAGCGTCTGCGGCGCGGGGGACATTAAAAAGATGATGAGTGACTAAGGCGACGGAAACCGAGAGCGCCGCTGCGCAAACGAGCCCGGGCCCACCTTGAACTCCATGGGGATGTACTTCTCGTTCTTTGGCGTGGCGTTGCCCCGCTTGTTGCAGGCGAGGTGGTTGGGGGTGCTCGGGTGGATGACGCCCGACTCTGCGGGCGGCCGGCTCAGCTGGCGGCAGTAGGTGTAGGCCAGCGCCGACAGCAGGGCGGCGGCGAAGAAGCTGGCCGCGCCCACGGCGACCAACTGGAACAAGGTAAAGGCTGGGAGGGGAGACAAATGAAAATCCTCCGTTCGGAGTTGTACGCCTCACAGTCGGACGTTGGTGTTTTATTTTAGGATAGGCAATAAACAGTGGCGTTCCTCCGGGGAACAGGAATATCCACGGCAAATGGCTCGTGGTTTCCAGTGGCGTCAAGTCGAGGGGAAAGCTTGGCCTGATGGAGGCTCGGGGCCAATGTTCAGCATTCAATGGGTTAAGACAGTTTTGTCTTTTTTAAACCCATCCAACCCCCCCAAATACCATCACTAAAGCCTCGGAGAGACACTCTCTGCCGACCGCCATTAACACCCCGAGGCCCCGCAGCCGACGAGGCGGCAAAGGAGGAACCTCCATCATACTGAGACATGATGGCCACTGGCTGGCTGCTGTGCAACTCCAGAACCAAAACACCAATGACTACCCCAGCCAGCTCGCGTGAGAAGAACCATCGTAATATGCTCACCGGAGAGGGAAAAGCCAATAGCTTTGCGACTTTCCACATGTAGCAGTACCAAGTTATTATTAGCACATAGAAAAGAAAAAAAATGTGGGGGGGGGGGGCACTGAAAAAGAGCGGTCACTTGTTTTTACTCACTTCCACAGCTCTGGTCCTCTTGTCCGGGTAAAATAACTGGAGGGAGACAAAGAGAAATGAAAACATGGAGAACATGGAGGAAAATCACTTCAGCTTTGTCTTTTTCTTCACCACATGAGGAAAAGACAAAGGCTTCGCTGTTCTCAAGGCAGGATGCTGACGCCCCGGTTAATTCCTCTTTTTAATTGCTACACAGAGCGAACAAGTCAGCACTTACTGCACCCGATTAAACTTTTGGATCTGGATTTTTCCGGCTTATATCAGCAACAGTCTGCAGCAGTGAGCTACGCGCGGCCAATTTCATTCCGCCAATTTGTCGACTGAGGCAAGTGCTTACCTGGCACCTCATGAGGCTGGCAGGGCCTGGACTGGGTGACGTTACCCTGGCAGAGACCGGCCTCAGCGCCGCGCTCCTCGCCACAGGGCCGAGTGCGATGCTGCAGCCCCTCTTTGTCACAGTCCCCCCAGCCCGTCCATTCACCCCAATCTGAGGGGACAGGAGCAGTGAGGTCTTTCTTTCACGTGCAATAAACAAAGTCTAAATGGAACGCCGTGACTTTAGAAGAAAATGGCGAGATTGCATAGTAGTAACATGCATGAAAAAGGCTGCCTTTGGATCCTGATCTTCTTATTCTATTCCCTGTGTTATAGATGCATCACCTGCACGTCACCAACAAACATTAGTAAATACTGCCGGCTTTGTAAGAGCTCAGGAACGGAAGGGGATTTCTAGTGGTACTTTGATAGAAGCGTTTGATACCTTGAAAAAAATGTCAAACAGAGCGTGCAATTTCATTTACAGCCTTCCTCCAATGCATGCTGGGATAGGCTCCAACAACCATGGTCAATGGAGGGAGGCAATTCATGGTGAATTTCATTACCTTCACAGGCGTGTGTGCTGCAGAGCGCCTCTTCGGTGTGCAGGCCGATGCAGATGTCCCCCCCGCTGGCGGGGGGCGGGTTGCTGCACGTGCGAGTCCGCTGGTAGTATCCGCCCCCGCAGCTGGACGAGCACTGGGACCAGGAGGACCAGCAGGACCAGGACCCGCTCACTGCAACACAGACAGGAGCGATGTGACACACACTTTATTGGGGGTTTCACGGTTCAGCCGCTACACTGCCCCCCCCTGCCCCCCCCCCCCCCCCGGGCACCTGGGCACGGCTGAGCGTTGCAGTCCTGGTAGTCCACCGGGGAGCCCACGCAGGCGCCGGGGTTGGTCCGGCCCTCCGCGGTCGAGCAGCTACGCTTCCGGGTTCGGAAGCCCCTGGAACACGGCTGGGAACAGCTGGACCACGTTTCCCACAATCCCCAGCGCACGCCCTGGGGCTGGGACAGAGTGCGCCCGCTGACCTTCACCAAGTCGTCCGCCAGAGCTGGAGAACACACGCAGCGCGTCAGCTGACTTTGAGTTAGTTAGTGAAAGTTGATCCGGACATCTTTAAGTTGCTGAATGAAAAACGTTTAAATATGAAACAAATGATTGCATCTTTTAATTCCCTTACTCTGTTATGAAACATTAATTAGTGAGGCTTAATCTGAGCGAAAATTAAATGAACTAGCTCTCCGTTATACCTGCCACCCACACACACACACACACACACACACACACACACACACACACACACACACACACACACACACACACACACACACAGTACCCAGAATCAGAAATGATTTACTTATGAATGAGGACGACTTTCTAAAAGGTTTTCTGTGTGGACGGAAGAAATATGACACGTTGAAATCACATTTTCAACTGCTCAGCTACCGATTTAGGATAAAACCCCCAAATTGCCAATGATTGCCATCTTTTGTCTGTCAGAGTGAAGGCAAAGGAGAGGCGAAGCCTCCCGCGACTGTTCAGAGTGCTCTCCCCTTCGCTCTCAGTACTCACCGTCGGTCTGGCAGGCTCCGGACCCGTCGTTGGGGCAGAACCGGGTCTCCGTCTTCTTCTTGCCCAGCTGCAGCTGCTGGGGCTCGGGGAGCAGCGCCCGGCAGGTGTACCTGAATCTCTGCTCCTGCCGGGACCCGTCTTGACTGACGTTGACCGGCATCCAGGGCGTCCAGGGGGTGTTGCGGCGCACCTCGGGGCAGGCCTCCAGGTTACAGGCCTTGTACTCCTGGAGAGCCGAAGGAGTTTTTCAGAATATAACTCATTAATGATTAATAATTTAATAAAAACACAGTTTGTCTCTCTTCATTCGTCATTGAGCGTTTTATGATGTGTAAAACAGCGCCCCTCTAAATGCTATGTGGTGAATGAGCGTTGAAAACATGGTCAGTACGTGCAGTGTGTCTGTGAGGAGGCCAAGCTGAGGCCTCCCCTGATGAAAACAAACAAAGAGTGATTAACCAATCAGGTGAGGCTATTGTGACGACAATGCTCCCCTGTGATTGCTCAGGACAGCGTCGTTGGCATCACACCAATCAAATCACAGTATGTCATCAACGTCATTGAAGGAAATAGCGGATGTTATGTGTGTCGAAGGCTTGGTGAGCTAGCGAAAGAATTAACTGCAATGATGGAGAGTGGAGATTTAGAGTATTTTGTAAAACATAACTCGACTAAACTGCCTTTACAGCAGCAACTTTGAATTAAATCAGACGGCAGGCCAACACCAAAACTAGAGCTCTGTACTGAGAGGTTTTCAGACTTTGAATGAGGAGAACTAGACGTGGACGTGAAAACTGAACGGCTTTTGATTGAGCGTGTGAATGAATTTGCATCTTTCCCATATCAAAAGTGTGCTGTGCTTTTCTGCCCCCACCCCTGTAAAACATACACAGCTCAGAGGTTGTGTCTCACTTGGCTTCCTCGGAAAACAGCAGCCGTGAATAGAAATAGTTAAAAAGGCCTAATTCGTGATCTGAATGCAAACACATTTATAAGTGACCACGGCTGCTTGCTCTTTAAGTACTCTCTAAGTGCTGCAGTACCATGGAGCATCCAGGACAGCTGTCGCCGCTCTCACAGGTTCTGCTCCTGGAGTGGACCCCCCCTCCACATTCAGCACTGCAGTGAGCCCAGGGGCCCCAGGCTGTCCAGGACACTGCCATCGGACAAGGCTTCTTCTCGTTGCACAGCCTGGAAACCAAGCGACACGGGTGGTCATCCTTTTTTCATTTTTCCCCCTCCTCCTCCTCCTCCTCCTCCTCACCTCTCCTCTCGTCCCTGGCCGACACAGATTCGACCGCCGTGGCGGGGCGAGGGGTTGTTGCAGGACCGCTGCCTCACTTCGAATCCGATGCCACAGCTGCTGCTGCACTGGCCCCACGAGGACCAGGGGGTCCAGCCGCCGTTCCTGAGGTGAAAACCCCACTCTCATCAAACTTAATCTGTTGAATGTTAAATGTCAAAAATGCAGTCTGAGGTCAAACGACGGAGAGGCGAGGTGGTAGTGGCTTAAGAGGCTGCACCTGGAACAGTTCGCCACCTGGATGAGCGGGCCCTCGCATGCGATCCCGCCACACCGAGCCAGAGGTCCGTCGCACGAGCGGGACCGGCACGCGCAGCTGCTGACGGAGCCCTCGCCGTCGTCGTGGCTACACGGTTGCCACGGCGCCCACAAACCAAAGCCGCCATCCCGTGTCATGTTCCTCACCTTCCAGAGGTGATTTGAAAGGGATTAAATGTCAAAGCCAAACGCACCTGAATAAGTCTCATTCGCTTAAATCACCCGAGGCCATGACCTCAATGTGAAATTGCCTTTAGATTCTAAAAATGTCACGTTTTTTAACCCCAAATAATTCAATATTTAATGATTGCTTGCTGAAGAACTTGATAGAAAGCCAATGATTTATTTACAGTAAAGAACCAAAACCCTAATTGTGCGTCTGTTTCTTACTGGGCACTCGGTGATGTTTTGGGTCCACTGGTTCATGTTGGAGCTCTCCTCGATGGTGGTGCAGCGCTTCTGCTTGTGATCCCAGCCACAGTAAGGGTCCCGCGCTTCCGTGCACTGACTGATAAGAGGGTTGACAAAAAAGAAATTCACCTTCACCCAAATAAATGCTGCGACAGGTCAGAAGCACTTTTGTTCCGTATAAATGGTGGAATGTAGAAATTAGATTTTAACATTCGCTTCATCCAAATAGAATGACAGGACTAGTTTCCTTCGGTTATGATCCATTCTGTTGATTGGGCTTCTCGTCCTCTTAAAGCTTGAGAAGAAGTCTCCTGGATCATACCTTTCAGTCGGATAGCTGGAGCAGCGCTCCAACGGGATCTTCACCAGCCTGTCATCAAGCCCAACAATCAAAGACCTGTCATTGTGAAGGATTTGCAGGCTCTTAATCGATCCAATTTGCCCTTGGGGGAGGGGCCTAAGCTCCTCAAGGTAGCAGCCTCGGAGGCGTTTATTGGTTGTGGAGAGAGCCTTCAGGATGGTGCCATATTCTGATTGGTTTAAGATAAACGTTGTGAATCAGCAACACAGTTGTATTTTTGTATTTTGTCGCCGATAGCTGTCCACCAATCTCTCTCACCGGTGCCGATGTACATGACGTGGTAGAGGGTGTCTCGGCCCTGGACGATGTCCACCACCAGCTTGGAGAAGCGCAGGTTGTCCTGGGTGAGCAGAGGGTCGACGGTGAGCGGCTGGACCACGTCGTTCATGAGGAAGAGCCGCTGGGCGTCCTGGAGGCTGCGCTCGGTCAGGTTCCCCCCCGGTCCCCCCTCCTCCAGCGTGCCACACTGAGGGACGACAGTGGGGGGGGGGGGGGGTTTAAAAAAAAGGAGCCTGCAGGTTCAAGGAAGGAAGCCTCGCAGCTGCTGATATATCCTGATATATAAGGGATGATCCGTACGAAGGCTTAGTTTTGTCACTAAAACCGTTCTTGAGAAACATCAATGTCAGCCACAGGAGGCCATTACTGACAAAGGACATGCAAATCTGAAATTAAAAATATATATATTCTGAAAATGCAGAGGTTACATGAACTGGAATGGCCTATTTTGGCAGCATTTTGTATATAAGATGGAAAAAGGTGCCACTGCAATCTCTATCTCTGTACAAGGCACGCCCAGA